>NC_051158.1:179585112-179808407 GCF_013339745.2 Dermacentor silvarum | reverse complement strand
ATGTATCAGTCCACACACCTTCTATAGTTTTTCACTAAGTCCTGTTTCTTTAAAAAGCGTAATAGCGCTTTTAAAGCAGTTCGTTCCGACGTCGGCTGGGACCAGGGACCAAGAATTGTGGCTTCCGTAAGAGGACGGCTGTCGACCTTGTCGAGCGTGGTGCTGAGGAAACGATATCGAATTGTTTTTAGGTTTAGCGCAGGAATAGATGCCCTCTCTCAAGGAGACTGCAGGTCATATGTACATGTGTACAAACTAGAGCACTGCACGGGCTCGGGCTTAGCCGAAAGCCCGGGCCCGGCCCGGCCGTGGGCCGGGCCGGGTAGAGCAGTTTTTTCACGGGCTCGGGCCGGGCTCGGGCACGGCGTGTGCTTTTTGACCCGGGCCCGGGCCGGGCTCAGGCTTTCTGGTGGTGTGCATATAACGTGCAGCGAGTTATTCTCGGGCGTCTCAACTCTGACAAAGAAGTATTTTTCGATCTCGGGCCGGGTTCGAGCCGGGCCTCGGGCCTAAGGTAAAGGGGCGGTGGGCCGGGCCAGGCGGGTAACGTAGATTATTTCCGGGCCCGGGCCGGGCACGGGTCTTGCCATAAAAGTTTTGTTCGGGCTCGGGCGGGCAGCCCAACCTAAAAACGGGCCCGGGCCAGGTCCGGGCTGAAAAAATCGGCCCGTGCAGTGCTCTAGACTACAAACGGCTGCATATTCTAGTCGCCCTTCCAGTGCCACTGCCAGCGCAGAGAGATTTTCAAACATGAGATTACTAAAAAAAACCACTTGCGCTTTACAATGAGGAACGCAAGGTTATGCTGGCGCTTCTATACGCCCACAGAGACGTCGCCATCAACGTGTCCGAAGTTACTGAACGCTTCGCTAAACCTCCCCGCCGAGTAAAGTTTATCGTTTAGATAGCGAAGCAGCAAAAATCAATGCCTGTAAAAATATCTGTTCCTTCACGTTCCTATATAAGCTAGTAATTATGAAAACGTATGGCTGTTCATTAGCTTTTAAAACCACAGAAATTGTCACCGTTTATTGTAACAGTTAGCATGATGATCAAAATTATCCTGGGAATACAAAAATTACCCGGACATCAATAACCAATTTTGACAAACCTTGCTCATTGAAAGCCGAGACACGCGGCGTTTCCCCAAAACGCACTCGGATGTTGGGCAAATCAACTTGCCGCATCATCTGTGGCTTTCGTTTGTCCTTTTCTTTCCTTTTTAGCTACATGTATTTACTTCTTTTTTCAACGAAGCAATAGCCTTCTTTGACTTTGGGTGCAGAATAATTGTTGCCGCTGTGCAGGCAGTTAAAATACGCATTTTCGTATTGATTTCTGCATTCTTTTTCTCTTATTCTAGCCACATGGTGCTGTCGCGATCCCAGCATGGCCCAAATGCATATCACAATTTCTGAGATCATAGTTTTGTTCGTGTCTGGATCGTCTGTCTTTATACTCGTATGCGTGAAGTTTACTATCTGTGACTGCGCAACATGTTTATTTGTCTTGTTTGACGCATTATATACAATGACGTTTCCTTAGATACCTAGATTTATTTCAAACTTATACGTATATTTAAATATCTTGTTGCGAGGTTTTGTGTATACAAACAGTGAACTTGGTTTCACGCGACACTTTCTTGCCGTTTATCTTGGCATTTGTATATTCAATTCTACCTTCGCATTTCTAATGTATATTTTGCGGAACTTCTGCTTTTTATATGTACTCGTTGTTGCAACTATAATTTCGGTGCAATTACAATATATGACCGGTAACATCTGCTGCTGCGCAATCCATTGCAACGAAGGGCAGCGTCATTGAGGTTTTTCCCTGGCCGTTGCATATGTACAAAAATATAAACAAGGTTGTTAAATGACAAAGATTCATCAAAATATTTGTCAACTTGTTCATTTTATGGTCTTTACGTTTTTTCCGCCCACCTTGCCGCCTAGGCGGCCGGATTTTTCGAAGTTTTTGCCGCTTCCACCTGCTTCGACTCTTCGAGACCAAGTGTGAATGTAGCCAAAGTCCAAGGACAATAATATCGCCGCGCGCCATATGTGCGAGTGAAAGCGCGCGGGCGACGCGCGCTTTCACGGAGAGCGAACGCACGGCGGAGAGCAAACACGACTTCCTCCGTCGCGCGAAAGGTCGTGGGGGGTATGGGAGGGAGGGAGGGAAGGGGGGGGCGACGCTGTGCTGTGGCACCAAATGGGTATCTTGCAACCGGGCGCAAGGCGAACTGGCGACGCCATCTCCCACGCGAAGGGAGGAAAGCGGGAAGGCATCGCGGTTAGGAGGGGCGGAGGCGACTTCTACTCTTCTAACAACTGAGTACTTTGTGCCAGTGCGGGCTGACGTGCGCACCCTATCTTGACAGCAATCTCCAGAGGGCTCTGACCTTTGTATGCGCTGTGCTTTCGCCGCTGTTTCCTTTCAAGCGATAGACTGCACGAACCTTCGCTCGCTGCGGCGGCCGCGCTTGTTAAGGCCAACGTTTTGACAGTGGTTGTCTGCGGTCATCGAGTGTGATCTATCCATGTTTGCTTGTGCGCGCTGACAGCACGCTTGTTAATTCAGTTAGTAAGCGAATGCGTCCAGGTTTATGCTTTGATTTAGCTGTACTTAATTTACTTAGGTATATACTCATCGTTAAGCTAAGTATAAATTATAAGCCGACAAATCCAAGCGTCTTGCGAGCCGAACGGCTCGCTCTTCCTCGGTCTCCGATGGTAGCTTCGCGGGCTTGGCATTCCGGAGCCTCTCCAGTGAAGCAGCTCGACGGGCGATATGCGCGGGGTGGCCAGACGCCGCTTGCCGACAACGGCTGAAAGCCTCCCGCTCCCACGCAACGATCAGAGAAGAAGGCCCGGCCTCGCTATCATCCTGCTCCCGCGTCCAATATAGCGTGAGGGCTTCTAGAATCGACACGTCGACGACGATCCCTTTCCCGAGCGCTTTCGCGGAAGCGTTGCTCTAACCAGGGCCGTGCAGCGGCCGTGCTCAAACGCGTTAGCTAGGATACGTCGTCGGGTGCTCACTAATGGCTCATACTTCCGTAAATGCGACCTCCCCAATGCGATGACAGAAGTGAAATTATACGCTGTAATTATTAGTGACAACGCAGCCAGCTGCGGAAGGAGACGACGACGATGAACGCGGAAGCAGGATGAGAGCGAGCGCGGTGCTCCTCTTAAGGGGGGCAATAGACAAGAAAACGATCGCCAGAAGGCGCTGCTGCGCCTCCTGACAGCGCCCCCAATGTGGAAATTTTAAGCAGTCTAGTCTCCGCTTTGTTTACATTGTTTCGCCCGCGCTTTCCTTCGCTGCTCGTGTTCACGGCGCTCCGTTTTCGACGGCGGCAGATCGCCTGCTTGCTGAACAGCGATGCAAAGACTGCAGTGCGGTTTCAAGACGGTTGCCGACGCCAACAGCTTTTTTTCGTGGCGACAACCTCAAGAAAGGGGAGCGTCTGCTTCCACACGTGTGTGGTGTTGAACAAATTGTGGGCGGTGATGTGACAGTGAAAGCCAAGTGCGCGTCGGAGGTGTCCAACAAGATTGTGTACGAGATCGAGTTAGAGGTACACACCGAGTTCAGTAATTTAGTCACTTTTATTTCTCTATGATGCAGTCACAAAGCGGTCATGCATGCTTGCAGAGATGTGCAGAGACGGTGCGATTGCGGTTGGTTTGGTTGGTCGCTGGGCGCGCACACACGGCTGCTCTCATTTTGGCTCCCAGGGAGTACGTGGTATCAGCACTGTCGGAGCAGAAAGAACACATGCATTAGGCACCAGTAAGCCAATAAAATTAATTAGCGATGTAAGTACTACATATGTTCATAATGCCTTATATCATGATGTATAAATATTTAATGTATACATGCCTTATTCAATGCAGATGTTAGAGTCATGGCAACTCATTGCATTATTGAGCAAGGTATCTTTTCCCTGGTCATGAGAAATCACTCGTACAAACTGCTTCGCGAAATAAACCCAGGTCACGGTAACCAGCGATTACCTTGGGACCAGCAGCACGAGCGCAAGAATTAGCGATACATGCTTCACCAAAGCAAACCTAGTTTCTCGTCGGGCGAATGCCCCGCCGCAGCAAAAGTAAGCTCACACCGATGGCCGGCTACTACACGAAACGAAGATTCTTGGCGGGAAGCAGGAAAAATGTGCAAGGTGGCAATTACTTTAAAACATGCTTGGATATTGTGAACCCAGAGTGCATGGTGAAGCAACAAACATAACGCGCGCGTCTCGAGCAGCTGCTTTGCGATCTGCCGCATACCGACGCATGCGATGACCGCAGCTCGCATTAAATACGGATTGCCACCACACAAAAGACAAGTAACGTGCGGCCCCTTTTGTTTTCTGTACAACAAGGAATTATTTTTTGCAGCGTTTGGAAAATGGATATAATTATCTTGAGCCAGTATTTGCCGATCGCGAGTGAACGAACAGTACAATCAATTAAATTCGTAAGTTTTACGTGCCAAAAGCAGAATATCATTATGAGGCACGCTGTAATGGAGGGTCTCCGGAATAAATTTGACCACCGGGGGTTCTTTAACGTGCACAAAAATCAAAGTACTTGGTAAGAACTGTATTCTTGCATTTCACCCCCATCGAAATGCGGCCGCCGTGGCCGGGAATCGAGCTCGCGTCGTCGAGCTTAGCAGCGCTACACGTATGCATTTACCGCTAAGCTAACACGGCGGATGTCACTGTACGATTCACCTACGCGACACGTCTAATACCCGTGCCACACGGGCAAAGTAAAGTGCACTTTGAGCGAGTACACTTCGCGGCTAGTGTAATTCGCGGGCTGCCACACGGGAACGCTTAGTGACACTCACTGCAGAGCGCACTCGCCGGCGAGTGTGTTCGGCGAACTCACTTCGTGGCGGCGAAGTGTGTAGCCTCGTTAGCAATGCTTAGAAGATACTGGAAGATACATGATGTGATATTGAAAGAAGAGTCAGGAGTAATTTTTAATAACATTGTTTAAATTGCTAAAATTACAAGATAATAAAATGTGCCACACCACAAGAAAACAATAAGAATAGCAAAAAACTACTCTCGCTTTCGGGCTGTTCGCGACCACGCCGGGTAATGACTGCGCAGTTGTTTGGCGGATCGAGTCGTTTTGACTGTTGCTGGTCAAGTTTCCGTCGTTGCCGGCGCTTATAAAGGTGGATTGTAAATGTTGTTTCTAACAATAATAAACTGTTTTCGTGCACACATTTTTATATTAATAAATATATGCTTCCCGTCCGACTCCCGGTTGCCATGGCCATCAATTTGAAAGAACACCATTTTTTCTCGTGTAGCAGCGCACCGCCAAAGTGACACTCAGCGCGCTGAAGTGCACTCACTCAAAGTGCACTTTACTTTGCACGTGTGGCACGGGTATAAACAAACGGTCGTGCGCTAAATACAGGCACATTACTATTGCGTTTTTATCGAGCGGCCGTGATATTGCACGCGAATGCGAAAGTACGTGACTTACTTGATTCGGCGCACTGCAGTTATCCACGCTTGTCGTCTGTCCTCCTCGTACCACCTCCACGGAATTCTGTAGAACTGCACGGGCGGCTTTCGACTTTTCTAGACTCTTGAGGCAATCAACAACACAGCAGTATTGCGTGCCACCTTTCCTGGTTGATGAGGTCGCGCTCGCCGTCACGAAAACAACGCACGCGATCGCTCGCACCGTACAGAACACGGGCGCGCGCTGGGCCGGCGGCGACCTTCGACACTTCCATCCTTCCACCAGGGGAGTGGGCGGCGCTGGTGCCGCGCGGTCAAACTTTAGGTTGCGCGCGCGTGCGTCATGGCGACGTCACGTTGGCGAAAACGCGACCCTCAACAGTCCGGCGTTATCTGGCGCGCTCGCACGTCGTCCGGCGCCGAATGCGACCGACTGCATTTCGCGCCGACCGCGCCAAGCAAGTTAGCGCCTAGTGCCCTCTCTCGTCGCCGTAGACACTCGCTATTGCGAGCTCAGCGAGAACAAGATGGCTTCTTCGGAAGAAAGCGTGCCCGATCTGTGCGGCTCCGAAATCGAAAGGTTTCTGGACGCCATCCAGCGATGCCCTTGTGTCTACGACACCAAAAGGATGGACTACCAGATGCGGAGCGAAAATACAACGCGTGGGAGCAGATAGGTGTGTACCCGGCCTCTCGACAGGTGCGTCAATGCTACACACGTGTGTGTATACGTCTCCGGACATGCTATGCACTCAGCGCCTGTTTGTTTGTTTTCCCTGTTTCAGTCGAAGAGTGCCTGAAACTATGGAAGCGGCTGTGTCTGCGGCTGTGTTGTGGAATGTGTCTGCGTGCCATCGCCGAGCAAAAGTTCGGTCCGCGGTGGCGTTCGCTACCGACAGAGAAAGCGCGCGAAAAGATTTCTTTCGATGTTCCACGACAAGCGGCACGGAGCGGCGCGGTTTTCTGCGCATGCGTTACTCCAGCTGCGAGAGCTGCGCGGCGTTGAACTGTAGGGGGACGGACATACGCCTGGCGCGGCGTAGCCAACCTGGCCGGACGTACCGCAACCACCGCGCGCGGGCGCGCGCCGGGTCACGTTGAAGTGTATTGGCGCCTTTAGCCACGCGCGCGGCGAGTCACGAGGTCAGGCGGCGACCCAGCTGCGGAGAGCGCATGCGGTAAGCCGGTGGCGGCGGCGGCTAGTGTACGCGGCGGCGGCGGAGCTCGGTGCGGCTTGTCACGTGATGCGTAGCCAAGGCTACGGCGCAGCTGCGGTCAAATGAAGGTCAAATTTCCGGTGACAGCGAAACTCGGCTCGACTATGTTGTAAAGCTTTCGCTTTAAAAAAACTCAAGTAGCGTCATTCGTGTCAATGTGCAGGCACCTCCTCTCACGCGTGTTCTCTAGATTGTAAACCAAGTTAGTTGAGGTGCTAAGCCCGTCGAGTGTGGCGCTTGGCCCAAAAGATGGGCTTGTGCAATTATCCCGCTAGAGCACAGCAGGGCGGTGCAGTTGGCAGCGGTATGTTTGACTTGACGCACTATGTTTGCAGAAGGTCGAGAAAGCGCCACCTTGACTGTCAGCTTGTATTTTTTTTTTTTACAGCGAAAGCTGTATATGGCTAGGCGAAACGAAAAACCGTTCGTCCAATGTTTCGCTAAACGCTTCCATTAGCTGCGCCGTCAGTTAGGTGGTTCTCTACATCGCACCCAAGCTCGCGCGCCATTGGCAGCGCCGTTAGTGACCTTCTCTGCGTCGTACTTGCTCTTCCCGCAACGCCGGCTCCTCGGCTCGTCGTTGTGGCATGCGTTCGATATCTCGAGTTAGCTTGACGTCGTGGTTAGCAGCATCCGCCCGCCATTGGCGCTTGCGTTCCACTTCGCGATTTCAACGTGAACGTTTCGTCGCAGCCGAAGCCATAGTGCCGCTGGAGAAACTCCAGCTGAAAGCGGGCGTTGGCCCCGGCGAACGCGTTCCCACCATTGCCGCGTTGACGCTGCTCTGCCCGCAAAGCCTCCTCCTCGGCTCGCCGTTGTCGCATGCGTTCGCTATCTCGAGTTAGCTCGGCGTCGTGATTAGCAGCGTCCGCCAGCCATTGGCGCTTGCGTTTCTATAGAAACACAAACATGTAACCAATAATTTAGAAACGTTTTAATACAGCGTCTGGATTAACCCACTGCTACACACCGGGGCCGCACGTTTGAGCTTCGCTGGTTAACCATCTGTACAGAGTGCTTGGGTAGTGATGTTTTTTTTAACAACTAAGGTGTTCTAGCTAACCGTAAAAAGTTCCGCCGGCTGCCGCAAAACCTCGCCGAGCTATGACATCACTGCTTTGCCTAGCAACCACCTCGCATGGCGGCGTGTGCCTCGCCTCCTCTCCGTGCCGTGCACATGTTGACTTGGCATTGGAGGTTAACGAGAGGGAAGGAGAGCATGCTCGGGAGAGGGAAAGAGAAAATGAGAGCAAGACAGATAGAAATTGTAGCAGCACCAACGAGGCAACGCGCAGAGCTGCTGCCGACTGCGCCCGCGTTGCCTAGCCGCGCATGCGCCGAAGCAGTAGCGATGACTTCACCTTGCGTTGCCGAGTAACACCCGGCGCAGGTGCGCGCTCGCTTTGCCCGAGACAGAGACGGCTCCGCCGAGCACCCGCCTGCTGCGCACTACTGCGCATGCGCCGTGACGTCATCCCTGCTTGTAGTCTGCTGCGCGCCGCCCGTACACTGTGCATAGCTTTCGCCCAGTGTGCATGCGCTTGGCCTCGGAGTTAGCCATAAAACCGGCTGCGTCTAGTCGTGTCAACTTTCGCTAAATATCGAGTGGCTAATCTCCAACGCGTTCATCGTCGGCAAGCAACAGCGTTCTTGACACTGTGCCAACCTTAGCTAGCCTGCCTGCGTTTGGGGGATGCCAGGAACGCTGTCGTTCGTAGGTGCCGACGCGTCCAGCGCTAGTCACGTGAAATGTCGCGAAAGGGAAGGTACCTCCGAAAATGATCGCTCGAGAATACCTTCCCTATTTGCGTAGTTAAGTTAAACCAAACGAAGACCTAGCAGCAACCAAGTTAATACCTAGCAGTAGCCCCAGTAAGATCGATGGACAGTTTCGCTGTCCCTAAGCTTTGCACGACCGAGTGCAAACTTGCCCGTTTATTTATTTTTTTTTCTTGTTTATTTGGTCGGGGCATGGCGTCTTCTTTAGTTTTGTTGACCGCGTCTGAACCTGTTTGCACGGTGGCTCTGCGCGTTTCGGGATGCAAACCTGTCGTGCTAGTGGTACCATAAGCGCCGGAGACGCAGCTCCCGCGCTAGCGAACGCGCGCCAGTTGAGCCCGGACGTGCCGTCTTGCTCGCGGCTCTCGCGTTCGTAGTTTCTTTGTGGGCATCGCAACCGCAAATAGACTTCTCTCGCGCCAAAACCAGCTAGCTCTTTGCGAGGATCGCCACGTGTGGTTAATTATGATTCCCATGCGACACCCTAGAGGCGCTGCTGCAGCTGCCATGAGTGGAGGCAGAGGCGAAAGAGCGCAGTTGGCGCTACTTTAGCTTTTTTTTCCAGCGGCTTTTTGAACAACCGATGAACCGCCATGTTTTGAACATATGGCCTTCTATGGAAGCTTCGTTGCCTGGTATATTTACCTTGGCCGTCGTGTGCTGCGTACTCAATGCGTCTTTTGCGCAAATTATGATGCCGCTATAGGGTCGTTACCGAAGTTTCTCTTGCGTGGTGCTTTGTTACGAAGCCTGAAGAATGCAAGAATGGGGTTGCCTTGCCTCTAGTGGCTTTCAGACGCTAGCGATTTGAAGGATCTCGTGGATGTAAGTTGACTGTTGTCAACCAAAGCGTGGATTACGCTGCTTCCAGGAGACTTCTGCATAAGGCGACTATTTTGTGTGCGTGATTGTTGTTCGCAAGCACCAAAACCAATTTTTGGACTATCTTACATGATAATAATTCTGCGAAATATAAATAAGCTATGAAAAATTCACGTTACGGCCGGACTAGCGCTTTTTAATAAGTTATGATAGTTTGATCTGCTCGATATTTATAGTCAACGCGCTCTAAACATAAGAAGGCTATTTTGACACTCAAAGTGCCAAAATAGCGAACTACAGGGCTTCTCAACTTATGCTTTTATTCAATATCCCTACAAAAACAGGTGTTGTAGACTTTGTAAAGCAAAACTTCCCGTTACACAAACTTGGCCGTTTGGCCACTCTAATGCGCCTCACCTACAAAGAACATAACTTGGTCATAGCCCGTTGTGGAGGCTGTAGTATACTCGCGAAGGCACAATATCTCACCCTGAGTAGACATTATTGTAGACGTTAAGCACCGCAATCTTCCCAAAATTTTTTTTTCAATAAAGCTCCAAATCCTTAGCAAGCGTAGATATGGTATTTCAAGCGCAATTTATAACATATGCGAAACGCATTGTGTGACCCACGTCCAGTTGAGCATGTGGCCCATCAGCGATGCGTAGACGAATACACTTTGTCTTGCAATCACCAGAGCTAAGCAAGTTAAATCAATGTGCCGAGTACATGAGAACCTAAGAATATGGACAGCTGCTCTGTTACCGCGGTATATTTACCGTATGTGTCTTGATGAAAAAGAGCTGACTTTGACGTCAGCGGATTTTTTTTTTTTTTTTTTTGCCTCAGACACAGCGATTGCTGTAGTGATAGCTATTAGAACTCTAATATACGAACTAGAACCACAATCACGTTCAGAGATGACAGTGTATATATTTGACGATCCTAGCAACATGAATCGCGTTTGAAAATTTCATCTTATTATGGACTGGTGAGGCAGTTCTCACAGTACAAGCTCCTCGCCAGTTTCCTTGCCCAATGGGAGCAGTAAGCTTTCTGCGTTGCGAAATTGCAAGCTGTGAAATAACCAGGGGCTTGTTAACTGTGGAGACGCTGTATACACACTCCGTGGTGCGTGCAGAATATGTGAACGTTGGGCATCTCTGCGTCAGTATGTATATAAAAGCAGTAACATGCGAATTCCATTTCAGCCACTGAATTCAGAAATACCACGCCCGCAAACTGGTTACGGTAACGACGCTTCTGATCAAATTGTGATTGCCGTGCATAGACTCACCTTGCAGAATTGGAATAAATTTGTGCGAGGCGACGACATGCTGTTTCAGCTGCGTAAGTTCACCTTCCCATTTGCACGCATCATGACCCAACAAGCAGGGGCACGGTCTGGAAAATACAGAAAAGGTGCATCACGAGCGGTATTAGGGCACGTTTGAGCTCGCACACATATGCTAAATTCCTTCTGGAAAACAACCTTGGGTGTTAATTATTACAACAATTACCCTATATATTTCGGGAGGGCATTCCCCCCTTTTAAACCGAAGCTTTATTTGCCTCATCCTTCGACTTGGCTACTGCTGCTGCTGTCGCTATCTTGCACGCCGCGTCGAGCATCTGTCCATACCAGACAGACATTTCACCCAATGGATGAAGCGGTATCAAGTGAGCGTAAAAAAAAAAAAAAAAAAAAAAAACATTCACGCGTACATTACAAACCTAGCGGCACTGCAAGAGAGAATAGACCGGTCCCACCGACCGATCTGCGCATGCGCCGGTTTTCCCGAAGTAGCACTTCCACCATATTGGTTGTAGTCAACTGGTCAACCACACCACCGCAGTCCGGGATCGTCGAGTACTGAGCACGAGCTTCCCAGCACGACTCCACCACCGAGAAAAATTCATCATGTATTTTAAGAAATTACATCGGCTGTTCATTGCAGCATGCGAGGCGAGCGTTGAAAAGTGCCTGCTGCTCTTTCATTTCGGTTGTTACCACTGATTACGCGTTGAGCATCGTATTTGGTCGAGCTTTGGATGTAGTACATGCTGATGTACGCGGTCGTTTTGCGTTACTATTTTTGCACACGTGCATCTCGGTGACTGCAGCGTTATGTTTGCTTAGCGACGGACATAAGAGGATTTGTATACCTGTTGGATACTGGTTTGAAATGCGGCGCCGAAACTATCGTGCCCTAATGATGCTTACCTATATGTGTTTCACGTACGACTTGCAGAGTTCGGTAACAGCGATATCTAGAAGTTATTAGGTAAGCTAGGCGGTGTTTTTAACATAAAAACGCCGATAGCCAATCATCGCCAAGTCATTGATAGCCAATCAATAGCTAATCGATAATCGATCAATAATCTATAAATTCCGGAAAATTCTGGGGATGACTTGGTAGTGGTAGTGACTTGGTAGTGGTGGTAGCCCAAGTACGTGGCCAATACCTTGCGATAGCCAAACAATAGCCAATCGATCAATAATCAATAAATTCCGGCAAGTGCTGGGCACGACATGGTAGTGCTTAGCCTAGCCCAAATACGTGGCCAATACCTTGCGATCGCCAATCAATAGCTAATCGATAGTCGATTACAATAAATTCCAGAAAATTCTGGGGATGACTTGGTAGTCCTTAGCCTAGCCCAAATACGTGGCCAATACCTTCCGATAGCCAATCGATAGCCAATCAATAGCTAATCGATAATTGATCAATAATCAATAAATTTTGGATATGCTGGGGATTACTTGGTAGTGCTTAGCCTAGCCAAATACGTGGCCAATACCTTGCGATAGCCAGTCGATAGCCAATCGATAGCCAATTAATAGCTAATCGATAATCGACAAATTATCTATAAATTCTGGGAAATGCTGGGGATGACTTAGTAGTGCTTCATCATCATCATCATCATCAGCCTATATTTATGTCCACTGCAGGACGAAGGCCTCTCCCTGCGATCTCCAATTACCCCTGTCTTGCGCTAGCGTATTCCAACTTGCGCCTGCGAATTTCCTAACCTCATCATCCCACCTGACTTTCTGCCGTCCTCGACTGCGCTTCCCTTCTCTTGGTATTCATTCTGTAACCCTAATGGTCCACCGGTTATCCACCCTACGCATTACATGGCCTGCCCAGCTCCATTTCTTCCGGTTAATGTCAACTAGAATATCGTCTACCCCCGTTTGTTCTCTGATCCACACCGCTCTCTTCCTGTCTCTTAACGTTACTCCTAAGATTTTTCGTTCCATCGCTCTTTGTGCGGTCCTTAACTTGTTCTCGAGCTTCTTTGTTAACCTCCAAGTTTCTGCCCCATATGTTAGCACCGGTAGAATGCAATGATTGTACACTTTTCTTTTCAACGACAGTGGTAAGCTCCCAGTCAGGATTTGGCAATGCCTGCCGTATGCACTCCAACCCAATTTTATTCTTCTGTAAATTTCTTTCTCATGATCAGGGTCCCCTGTGAGTAGTTGACCTAGATAAACATATTCCTTTACAGACTCTAGAGGCTGACTGGCGATCCTGAATTCATGTTCCCTTGCCAGGCTATTGAACATTATCTTTGTCTTCTGCCTATTCATCTTCAACCCAATTCTTGCACTTTCTCGATGAAGGTCCTCAATCATTTGTTGTAATTCCTCTCCATTGTTGCTCAATAGGACAATGTCATCTGCAAACCGAAGGTTGCTGAGATATTCGCCGTCGATCCTCACTCCTAATCCTTCCCAGTCTAAGAGCTTGAATACTTCTTCTAAGCATGCAATGAATAGCATTGGAGAGATTGTGTCTCCTTGCCTGACCCCTTTCGTGATAGGTATCTTTCTACTTTTCTTGTGGAGAACCAAGGTAGCTGTGGAATCCTTGTAGATATTTGCTAAGATATTCACGTATGCCTCCTCTACTCCTTGATTACGCAATGCCTCTATGACTGCTGGTATCTCTACTGAATCGAACGCCTTTTCATAATCTATGAAAGCCATATAGAGAGGTTGATTGTACTCTGCAGATTTCTCAATTACCTGATTGATGGCATGAATATGGTCCATCGTAGAATATCCTTTCCTGAAGCCAGCCTGTTCTCTTGGTTGACTGAAGTCAAGTGTTGTCCTGATTCTATTGGAAATTATCTTGGTGAATATTTTATACAATACTGAAAGCAAGCTAATGGGTCTGTAATTCTTCAATTCTTTAACGTCTCCCTTCTTATGGATAAGTATAATGTTGGCGTTCTTCCAGCTCTCTGGTACACTTGAAGTTGTGAGGCATTGCGTATAAAGGGCCGCAAGCTTTTCAAGCATGATATCTCCTCCATCTTTGATTAAATCTACTGTTATTCCATCTTCTCCAGGCGCTTCTCCCCTGGTCATGTCTTTCAAGGCCCTTCTAACTTCATCGCTAGTTATAGAAGGAGCTTCTGTATCCGGTTCATCACTATTTCGAATGAAAGTAGCTTGGCTGTTTTGGCTACTGTACAGGTCAGTATAGAATTCTTCTGCTGCTTTTACTATGTCATCGAAATTGCTGATGATATTACCATGCTTATCTTTCAGTGCATACATCTTGCCTTGTCCTATGCCTAGTTTTCTTCTTACTGATTTCATGCTGCGACCATATTTTACGGCTTACTCAATCTTTCCCACGTTATAATTTCAAATATCCCTTACTTTCTTCTTGTTAATCAGTTTTGACAGTTCAGCGAATTCTATCTGATCTCTTGAGTTGGACACTTTCATGTTTGGTCGTTTCTTTATTAGGTCCTTTGTTTCTTGGGAGAGTTTACCTACTGGTTGCCTTGGTGCCTTACCTCCAACTTCAACTGCTGCTTCTGAGATCAGCCTAGTTAGGTTTCATTCATTACCTCTATGTTATCTTCATCTTCTTGTTCTAAAGCTGCATATTTGTTTGCGAGCACCAGCCTGAATTGGTCTGCTTTCACCCTTACTGCATCTAGGTTGGCCTGTTTCCTCTTGACTAATTTCACTCTTTCTCTCTTCAAATTGAGAGAAATCCTAGACCTGACTAACCTATGGTCACTGCACTTTACCTTACCTAACACTTCTACATTCTGCACTATGCTTGGATCGGCAGAGGGTATGAAATCTATTTCATTCCTTGTTTGTCCATTAGGGCTTTTCCAGGTCCACTTCCTGTTGGTGCGCTTCCTGAAGAATGTATTCAATATTCGGAGCCTATTCCTTTCCGCGAATTCCACCAACATCTCTCCTCTTGCATTCCTAGAATCGATGCCGTAGTTTCCAATTGCTTACTCGCCAACCTGCTTATTGCCCACTTTTGCATTGAAGTCGCCCATGACTACAGTATACTGAGTTTGGACCTTTCTCATTGCTAATTCCACATCTTCATAAAACTGTTCTATCTCTTCATCATCGTGACTGGAAGTTGGGGCGTAGGCTTGTACTACCTTCATTTTGTACCTCCTATTCAGCTTTATTATTATGACTGCTACCCTCTCACTAATGCTGTAAAATTCATCAATGTTGCCCGCTATGTTGTTATGGACTAGAAATCCTACCCCGGATTCTCTCTTATCTGGAAGACCTCTGTAGCAGAGGACGTGGCCGTTAGTCAGCACTGTGTAAGCTTCACCAGTTCTTAGCCTAGCCCAAAAGCCAGGACCAGCTAGGTGCCCATCAGCTCCGCTGTCTCTTTAGCATTGCGCCGCCAGTGCATGCTACGCTAATTCTATATTTGCATTCGAACGAATGGTACCCTTGCTACTTCGAAAACTCCGAGTGCGTTGCGTGAGGCGAGCGTCCTATCTTTTGCGCATGTGAATACGCGCCACTCTCCAGCATATACTCTCATCAGTGATTCGCACTGGTCGATTAAGCCGTTTAAGACAGTATCATTGCTGTCGCTGCTAGCGGTGGCAGAGACCTCTTGCTCATGTTTGGGTGGCACAGTTGACCTTCAGGCTGGCAGATGAAATAAAAAAAAGAAAGCCATGTGTTTCAGTCTTGTAACACTGTATTTATTAATTTATTTATTAAATTATTTACAATACCCTCATGGCCGTAGGTTGGTTATAAGGGGTAGTTGGTTTTGATTGCAAAAAATTTGAACATAAACAGCAGTAAATATACATAATATTCCAAATATAAAAGAGGCTCACAAATTAAAAAAGAGAGGTTAAATTAAAATGAAACTGTGGGGTTTTACGCGCGAAAACCACGATCTGATTATGAGGCACGCCGAAATGGGGGACTCCGGAATAATTTGTACCACCCGAGGTTCTTTAAAGTGCACCTAAATCTAAGTATACGAGTGTTTTCGCATTTTGCTCCCATCGAAATGCGGCCGCTATTCGTCCCCGTGTTTCTTCTCGCGCTGTGTATTATCAGTACCACCTATTAATCCGTTGGGTCCACGTCTATCGAAGCTTTCGCTCTTTAGAAAAAAAATAATATCAGAAACCTTTGTCTCTTGTGTGGTTCTTGTAGCACCCAGGAATGCAGCAAGTCAATTCTCCCATCGCACTATGGCTCTACACGAACCATAAAAATTGCCAACAATCGTTCGGAAACAGGGTGCACAGTTACTCCGGGCGGCTGGAGCGGCCGGATGACTACAAGTACCAGCATGCACCGCGGCAGCGGTGGCGTCTTAAAACTGGCTGGTGGGATCGGTCTATTGTTCTGCTAAACACGCGAAACAGTGACCGATCGAAATTACCCGAAACACGCAACTACAGCACGGCAGATGACTCAAACAACACTGCCAAACGTTTTAAGGAATAAAGTGGTTATTTAGAATAACATTATCCACGCATTTTTGTAAAAGATTTTGTGTACCAGAAAGCACTAATTTCATACATACTTCTTTTTATAACCTGAATTACATTTACGATTTGCGGCACTGTGCCTTGTCTGCCGTGTCTGGAATGGGGCAAGACCCTGTCGAGCCCCTTAGCGGGATTTTCATTCTCTCGCCATACACGCCATCTAATTGTCTGGATCATACAACATGCATTTGAAACAAAAATGTTGATTGGTGCCTTCTATAGCTTGGCTGGGCAAGAACAATAAATATTTGCCAAAACGCAAGAACATTTTTGATAAGAACTATGAACGTGGAAAATGAGTTTCTAACTTAAACGTCGGGAAAGTCTTTCTGTGACGGTCGAAAAACACGTTGGTTGATTTGGCATGAAATGACCCTGCACTTTTTAGTATAGCGTGATGATGGAAATAAATTTGTATATGTATGTACCAGAACGTTTACCTATAGTGCTAATTGAAAGAGCAAAGGACAGAACTAAAGCGACGCGCATCACTTTGGTAAAATCCAATCATCACGAGATTCGTCAAATTATAAAATTATTTGTCTAAATCAAAACAAGCGATTTCATAGGCAGCCTGCGACGAGACATGCTTAATCAACGGTTGGTAATTCTTGTGCAAAAGAGATTTCCTCCATGAGTTTGTTCAGGTACTGAATTTCTGCCAGCAGAGGATTGGGGGATTGCCGCCAGCGTCGTGATTCTAGTAATAACGCTATCGAAAATAAGCTATTCGAAAGCAGCAGAAGCAGTGGACCTTGATACGAATGAGTAATGGCCTTTTTGTCAACAACGTGCAGTTAACGAAGTCATTGCATAGTTAAGGAGACCTTTTTATATACGTATTAAAGACAGAGTCAATTAGTCAAATGCCTCTGTATAGACGATTGGCTTAACTTCAGTGCCTTGACAGCAGCATATTCAGTTAATTTTTTGATCAGGTTCAAATTATTTCTACTGAACTGGTTGTGAGGAAACTATGGCATTTGATACCGTGACAAAACAGACTGTATTACATAAAGTACAACTCCCAATATGTAGGCTGTTGAAAAGAAAGAAGCCAGCGAGTGACATCTTGCTCATTTTTCTGCTTTTTTCTTAAATAAAAGCAGGTGAGGACATTGATGCCTCGGACCCATAAAAGAACCGCGACACTATTTCCTTTCGCAACTGCATGTGGCGCGGTCTTGCGCTGACTAAGCGCAGATAAAGAAGTCCAAGTCAGGCGTATTGTGGTTGTGGAAGAATTTCCAGCAATTGAAGAGCGCTCTACTCTGTTTGGAGCTCCGACACGTTTATTTAAACATGGTACGCAACAAAAGAACATTTCCCGTGCCGTCTACAGTCGTTGTTACCGCACACTAAAGAGGTGACGGCATGCATTAGCGACTGGAGCGTTAATCTACATGTAAATCTAGGAAGAACCGGAGCTGGTGCACTAGTTGGTGATGTCATTTTTTTTCGAGGACACCTTCTTTGTCGCGTTGTATTTGTTTCCCTTATAAAATGACTATTGAAATGTTGTTGGCATATTGTTGAGGAATTGTTGACACAATATCCTTTCAATAATGTCTCAATAGTTATTGAACGTACACAACAATACATCAACAATAAAGTTGTTGAGTGCTTCACAACAGTAAAGTCATTGACTAATTGTTGTTGACATATTGTTGAATAATGCTGAGTACTATTGAGAATTGTTGAGAAATATTGACATGGAATATATATCTGAAACACACACATGTAGACGTGTATGTGTTTTACCCATATATATTGTTCTATTGTTCACTTAATCACCACTAAATATATAGAGTGTCACATAACTTCAACCAAAGGCCTATCACTCGAGTCGTAGCTGGGGGAGCTTGTGGCAAGACGACGCTCCGCAGGCGTTCCGCTTCGTTTGCCCTAAATTCAGGGTAGGTGGCTCTTCGCTGACGTTTCGACTGGGCTTCGGAAGCCGTCACGCTAGAATCAGCATGCTAGAATCGGACGACAAGCTTTGCTTACGTAAGATATGCCTTTGCTTACGTAAGATGCTTACGGCGACAAGCTTTGCTTTCACACGTATATTTAATGTCAATATTGCTCAACACTTCTCAATAATACTCAACATTATTCAACAATATGTCAACAAGAATTAGTCAATGACTTTACTGTTGTGAATCGCTCAACAACATTATTGTTGAGGTATTGTTGTGTACGTTCAATAACTATTGAGACATTATTGAAAGAATATTGTGTCAACAATTCCTCTCCTCAACAATATGCCAACAACATATCAATAGTCAGTACTCAATTTTCTCGACAGAGGAAGGGCTGTTTATTTTGTCTCTTTGGGTCCCACGTATGACAAGGGAAGTTCAAGGAAGCGTTTCAGGTCCCCCCCCCGTGCCCACAGGGGATATGTGCCATTGAGCTTGGACCCTTTCTGCACTGCCTCCAGGATCGGCCCACATGAAAGGGGTGCCATTGATCTTGGACTCTTTCTGCACTGCCTCCAGGATCGGCCCACTTTATCTGCCCCTGTATCTATCTGCCTTTTGAACGTCGCTATTGGAAATGACAAATAAAACTTCAGCGTAATAGAAATTACAGCTTGAGTGATATTGTCAAGAAACATAGGGAAGAACTCGCAAGCAATAGTTTTTTTTTTTGTAATTTGTTTGGAGAGTAACTAGCATGTGTAGTAAAGGGTTGGTGCCAGAGACCGCATTTTTTCAAGTTTGACTTGTTGCTCGGATGATCTCGTTTTGTTCTCGCAACTTGTCATAGTGGTTTTTGATGTGCGGCAAAGCCAGTGTCAAGCAGACACCATTTACTATTTTGTTTGCTCATATGTTTTGTTTATATCAAGTACAATGTATTGCATGTACGGTACGCTATATTGCACTCTACGTCCATACCACAGTTGTACTCGTGCCTACGGGTGACGAAATTTCATTTTTAACAGCTTTGGCTTTTGGCTCAAGGTCACTTGAAGATCGCCGACAACGGGAGCTAAAAGCATTTCATGCTTAAAATAGTAGGCAACCTTAAACTTTGACTTAGGTGTTTCTTTTTGGCACTCGCATCCCGGCGTTGGTGTTCTGTGCTTTGGTAAGCAGTAATAAGTGATTTCTGATCAATTATAATTATTCCAGACACTTCAGTAACTCAACTTGAACTAAGCTTATGCTTTGATATCATGTCTATAAAGAAACCGATGGATTTTGCACGGTACTACTTTTTTCTTTTTTTACTGATTTATTTTTAATCTGGTCTCAGCTAATTAGTTATAATTATCCCAGACACTTCAGCAAGTCAGCTTGCAACAAAACTTATGCTTTGATATGATATCTATAATGAAAGTCATGAATTCTGAATTGAACCATTTTTTTCCTATTTTTCTAATTTACTTGGATTGCGTCCCCGGTCGTCTCAGCTAATTAATTTTAATTATTCCAGACACTTCAGTAACTCAACGTATAGCTAAACCTATGCTCTGATATCATATCTATAATGAAAGTCGTGAATTGTGTACTGTCTTATTTTTTTCGATTTATTTTCACGTCCTGATCATCTCAGGAGGTGAACCGGAAGTACTGTCCAAAGAACAAATGGCACTCGACGCTCCTGCCACTAAAAACTCCCGATACAGCTTTCTATTGCTCAATACGTGCAACATAAAAGTGATTTTTTTTGCTTTTCTTTTTTTCCGAGCATGAAAGAAGCCCGCGAATACACGCAAAATTGCCGCACAACTAGCCGCTCGAGATGCGTGTATCCGCGGACTTCTTTCACGCTCGGAAAAACTTTTATGTACCAGGTATTGGGCAACAGAAAGCTGTATCGGGAGTTTTTCCTGTTGCTGTATAATTTTCTGATTGACACTTTTCATGTAAATATAATATCTGAGAAGCTAATTATTTATTAATAATTGATTAATAATTATTAATTATAATGATTATCTAATTATTTATCCAATGCAAAAAATTGAGCATATGTAAGCGACGGGAAACAACATTACTTTGGTTCTGTCCAGCTACGTGGCATTTGCATATATTTAAGTGTCGGTGCAAGAAAGTTGGGACACCCTGTATATACTGGGTGTTCACAATTATAGGCTTTACGAAAATTTTTAGAAATCGCTTGTAGCAGGTAGCTTAATTCTTATCGCTTAGCTTGGTTATTCGAAGAAACGGACATTAGTAACACAAGAAATTGAAACTAATATTCTAATAATTAACAAAAAAGTGACTAATGAACTTCTTAGTTAATTATTTTACGACACATATTGCAATATATGAATTGTAGCCGGTGAGTTTGCAAGACACATCCGCCTAAAATTAATTTCCAGGATAACACCAGTTTCGAGATATTATTGCCCAAAGTGTGGGACGAAATACATGGGCGTTTTAGTTACTTTTGTGCTTCAATGTATAAAACAGCATTTTGGTAACAAAGTAAGTGTAACAACAGTGCATTTTTACGCCGAGTTTAATGGCGCATATCTCCAAACTGGTGTCATTCTGGAAATTCATTCCAAGTGGATACGCCTGACAAGCTCACCGGCTCAAATTCGTAAATCGCAATATGTGTCGTAAAGTAATAAAATAAGAAGGTAATTAGTGATTGCTTGTGAATTAGTTGAATCTATGTTTCGATTGCTCGTGCTACAAATGTCCGCCTCATCGATCAACCCAGCTCAATGATAAGAATAATGCTACCTGCCACAGGCGATTTCTAAAAATTCCGTAAGACTTCAAAATGACCACCCTGTATATATATATATATATATATATATATATAGACACAAAATTGGAGCACAGGACAAACGTCCCAACAAGCAGTGACCAATGATTGGGCACCTCCTGGATTCCCATCGGCTTCTATTGTAAGTGGCCAGTGCCCTGTCTGTGTCAGAAAACGGCATTGCCTCCATGTTAAATATTGGCAAGATGGTGGGAAAAGTAGTATGTAAGCATAATAAATAAATATGTTTTTTAAAGAGTGCGTTTCGTTTAGTTGTTAGCCCTTAGCGAACAATAGAATCAAACAAGTTATGGTGATCTCTGCGACGTGGTGCCCATATTTTACATGAAAGCCTAGGTCTATTCTGTAACACGTAGAGACGGGGTGCTGGCCAGTGTGCTGGGAAACTGCTTGGCCAAAACGCACAATCTACGCTGTTATACTTTTCCGGTGACAAATCGTAGCGCAGAAGCACAGGTACAAATGTTTAATCAATGGGACGGCATGCTGTCTACCGTTTCTCATGATGTCAAACTAACAAGCACGAAAAGCGAGGATTGTGTACGTTGCTGGTCCGTAGTTCATTTCGGGCCGGTTCCTTCACGTATTAAAATAAATATTTGTTTTTAATAAAACGATTAAAACTGTGCGCGCAAACAGGGCGCGACATTTGCGACGTTCGAATTTTGCACTATTTCCCGCGCGCTCCGTACGTGACCGGCCGGCGCACTAAGTTACCGCGATAAAGAAAATAGTTCCTCAAGGAACCTAAGCAGAAAACTTTCATACTCTTGCAAACCACAGAAATTGTTAATAAATGCCATTATGTTACAAGATTTGTTAATAAATATTGCAATTCATGTCTATAAAAGCGTGGATTTGTATGCGCGTTTTTGTGTGAATGCGCGCTTGCGCTCTTGACTCTTTGGCGCATTCCGGAACTTTGTGCGTGCGGCGTATGTGTCCGGGTTGCGTGATGAGTTTGCTGCGTTTTCTGTGCCATTTGCCTCGCTGTGACATCTTTGGTATATTCCAACTTGTTGCTCGCCCTTTATGGGCTACACGTTGCCTCGAAGATCACCGTGATCGCCTCCGACTCAGCCACATCGAAGGTGAGTGAGTGCTTCGAATTCCACGTGCTCGTTCATTGCGACGCTTTCAGCAAAAGTGCGTACAGAGCCCGTGCGTGTCTTCCACGCGCCTCTGTGCTCGTTTTCATTACCAGTACTATACTTCCGTTGCGAGAATTGGTTGTGCAGCACTAGATTTGTGATATTGAGCATGAAGTTTTGTCCTGATTTAACTTCACAGCGCGCTTGCGGCGACGTAAAGCAGCTATGTGGAGCCAGCTAAAACAGGGCATGTTGTGCGCGCCACGATGTTTGGTGCGGTGTTCCAGCACCGATTGAAATTAGCCTTATTAATGAGCGCTCGTGCTCTGCCGTTTTCGTGGAACCAATGCGACGTGAAATAATCCGAACTGTACTGTAATCAAGTATATTTCGTTCGCGCAACGCCGTCCGTTGACGTGCATCTTCTACATGGCGTGTCGGGATCGGCGAAAATATGCGCGGGGCGTTTTGCCATTCGAATGTGTTCTGCTGCGCTGTTCGCTTCAGGATCGAGTGCCCAGAGTCCGCTGACACGCCGTGCGGTAGACACGCGCTGTGGCGCGATAATAATAAAGAATTGCAAGGGCGTATATGTGATTCTATGTGATAGGTGAGATAAAAAAGGGCTGATGCCAGCGAATGCTGTGAAATCATCAGGTTATGTGTGGTTTGTTTTCCGCCGGTACGCGCGCGGTGAATTTTTTATTTTTTTTAACCATTATCTCCCTTCGACGCCATCGAGTACTTCGCGCTAACGCCTTCGCGTAGGCGCTCTATATTCACGGAAAAGGCAGATTTTGTGGGATACTATGTTCTGCTTTAGTGGGATGAAACATTCAAAATAATGTCATCGTGTGAAGTTTCAGCCTTTGGCCCTTCAGTAACTGATTGATTTAACTAAGTTCTAAAATCAGTAACGGAACAAGATGCTTGGGCATATTTGCCGTGTCGTCCCACTGTGCTTCCAGTGGCATGTAGGCGTTATCGACAAATGTCAAAAAATTAGCAAGGCATTTTATGAGATAGAAGTAGACAGCTATGTCAATAAGTTATTTTTGCTTTCAAGTCACACACAAAGGGGAGCGTATCCTTGTGATCTAAATGACGCTTTGCCATAAGCTTGAAACAATGGTTTGTTGGTGGAGCAGTTCTGTGGAATACTTAGAGAGTAAGCAAACTGCAGTAGCAGCAGTTAGACGGGGAGTAAAAAATGCAACACTGATTTTATATGAACGAGCTACCTTTAAGATGTGGCCGCAACACTTCAGTAGATGAGCAAAAATAATTTTAAAATTTAGGAGAGAAATTAAAAATAATTTGCCAACCTCACACTTCCAGTGGCAAGAGCAGCCATGCTTTAATGTTTTCAATCAGTCATTTATATCCATCCATTTATGTCGGCCTAATCGTCCTTGTAGATGTTTTGGTTGTTGCTTTTGAGTTATCGTGGCGTCATATTTTAATACTGACATCTGTTTTCAGAATCAAAATGAGCCTGGAGACGCCACAGCCGGAATGCGAAAGGTGAATTATTTGGCCATTCATCGTCTAGCGTAACCATGATCAAATGCACTGTTGCCAGGAGAATGTATTGCCGGGAGGTATTCTCCTTAAGATTTAGTAAAAATGGTAGCATTAAGTGTCTCCTTTGCGATTTTGTATAGCCTTTGATGTGCGAGTCGATTCATTTATTTGATGAGGTGGGGAGTTGGCACACCCTGCCTTTGTGTCTTATGTACACATTCAGCTGAGTAGGTCTGGGACACAGCAAGCGAATCTGATGTGTAGTGGTAATCGCATTAACGTCAACAGTTATCTTCCTGTTTGAGCTGCTACTGCTGATTGCCAACACAAGCAGCAGTCGCCCAAGATGGCGTGAAAGTGGTTCATTGAAGAGTGGCACATACTCTGAGGCACATACCCAGAGATCCAAGCAGGTCCATCAGATGGTTATTAACCCACTTCCCTCAACATAGCAGCCCTACCTATTAGGCCATTGACCACCAAGTGACACAAATTGGCTGGAAAATAGTTAGAGACAGACACCCGAAAGTATGTGAAGTATCCTAAAAATGCTACTTGCATTAAAGTTTTCGATGCTTTGGTTTACTTACTATTTTATTTTGTACAGGGTGAATCCTTGTTTTTCTGAAGCACATGGCATCCTAACAGCATAACAAGCTATGGCATTAGTTTTAGTTGTTTTTATTAGTGACATTAGTTGACAATTTAGGTCTAGAGCAGGCAGTATTTCTGTGATTTACTCGGAGTGTGGTTGTTGTGTAAATGTGCTTAAGATCCTTAAGCTACCTCACTAATATTTACCTAAACGTGCCGTTTCACATAGGTTGGAGAAGTGCTCATTCAGATGATCCTGGCACAGCTTGCCATGGTGGACCAGGCAATTTGGCAAGGGCCTTGATTCACCATGTGGTCACAGAGAAGAACCTCATGGGCCACTCACTTCTCGGAAACAACACCCAATAGGCAAAAAGAGGCTCTTGACCTTATCAGGGTCAACGCTGTTATAGGCAAGTACTGTACATCCTTTTTCCCATTGCATTTTTGCATTCACATTTTGTACTTAGAATTACCAGATTGCTATTAGCACAACAAATGACTTTCAAGTAGCCTGTTTCTGCAACTACGTGCTACAATAGCCTACTATTTGGAATGAATGTTCATTTGATCTCAAGTCTCTAATGCCTCCATACTAAATTGATAAATTTTAAAAGCAGCCTTAACTTCCAGAAGTGATTGGTGGCTCCAACTGACAAAGTTAGGTGTATTTGGACATTAGTTGCACTACTTGACTGTCATTGCAATGAATAGTTGCAATGAAGCAACTACCAATCTGTAGTACCAATCTGTGAAGCATGCTACCAATCTGGTAGTATAGCGGGTGTGCTTAAGTAACCTGAAAGTGGTGTTATAATATAGGAATTGTGGAGAAGCTATGCTCAAGTGCAGTTACTGCTCAACTCGAGGGACAGCACTTACACAAAATTTCAGCAATCAAAATGGCCCTCCAGATTCTGTAACGCAAAACATAGTGGTTTCACCTATTTCAACAGACCACATTGAATTAAGGTTGCTCCTGTCTTGGAGGTCCATGTGGTGGCAGACCGTAGCCTTTCAACAGAGGGAGCTTAAGTTACGGGACATAATTGTTTGGTTTCGATCAAAGCAACAATATAAACAGTTGCCAACTTCATTGTCAACATTGCTATGTTTAGCAATGCCCATTCATTCTAGGCACTCAACCTATTAAGATCTAATTAATGACATTGTATTCTAGGATGTGGAAAAAACAAAGGTATTTATTTGACTTTTCCTCACGTTCCCATCAAATGATCAGTACTCAATGGGCCCTTGGCAGCTACTATATAAAGCTTCTTACAGAACATGAGGCATGTCCACAGCTCCCACTCTGAAATTGTTGGAAATGTCTCCTGCTTTCTTACTTCAAGGACGCACTTGCCTGTTTTCAGCGTTGTTATAAACCAGTGCTCAAGTACTATGGGTTTCGATTTATCAAAGATTGAATGAGCTTTGTAGGTGTTCGTGTTTAACCCTTTGAGGATCACATATTTTCTGGAAATACGTCCCCCAATTCAAGCGTTATATTTTTATTCTGGATTGTTCTTCAGAGTGACCTTTCGAGAAAAAAATGGGTAAGTAATTTTTTCGGTCACAAAGTGACAAAGGTTTCTTAGTGTCTGCTGTTTTACACCATGTTTATTGTAGCATGCAGGGAAAACTAGCATAATCACATTTTTTAAATGGAATGACACTCAAAAACATTAAACTAGGTGAATACTCTCAAACTACTGCAGTGATGGGCACCATAGAGTAAAGAGAAAGATCAGTTTTGGAAGAAGCCAAGGGGCAACAGCATAATCAGGGTTTTTGTAGAAGCCGCAGAAGGTTACAGAATCTGTAATGTGATGCTTGGGGACACTTCATTCTTAAAAGGTATGCTTATTTATATGTTCTTTCGCCGCCTCATATTTATAGTCGCGACCTCACGATTTGTTTCCGCCACTCTACATGCATGGCAGTGACCCTCAAAGGATTAGCAGAGCCAGTCCACTTGCATATTTCTCTTGTAAGACTGAGCATTTCTTCGTATTTCTTCTTCGCATTTATTTGTGTTAGTGTAACCAGGTTGGCGTGCAACTGCAGTAAATCCTCCTTATAAGCAGTATTTTGTTTTAAGTAGAGAGGCATAAGAATGGCCATCACGATGCGAGAAGTGCACTTCAGTAGCATATGAGCTCGTAAAACAAATTCAGATATACCATACTCATTTCTGGCCGCATAACCGTATTTGGAGCAACTCCTGCAAGGAAAAGTGCAATAAAGTGCTGCACATTTTGATTATGATTGTTGAGAGAACTAATTTTAGTTGCCAGTAGTCTACCTTTAAGTTTTTTCACCAACAGTATGAAGTCTTTTTTCCACCATTTTGTTCCTAAGCAAGCAACGTTCACATTTTTCACATCAAGGATATTCATGAAGTTATTCTGCCACAGTGGGCTTTTCGTGTTTGCCTTCTGCATATTGTACTAAGTGGAGTCCTCCGGCGCCACTCCACTTTGAAAGCTGGTCATTCTCTAGAATTGAACTCGTGAAAACTTTGAATAAACAAAACAAATGAAACAGCTTCATAATAACAGGGCGTACTGTATGTCGCACTTTTGCATGTGGAACATTGATCTTAAACCTCATGCTGTTTTTTCTTTTTTTACAGGCTTTACCTGTCACAAGTTTCCTGGGACAAACATGGCCTACATTAAGAACACTCTGGCCTCACTTCTCGCAAGCGACCTGAAGTGTCCAGAAGAGCTCAAGTCTGTGGACAGTTCAAGTGTTGTGCACTTGCAGCCCTCAACATTTTTTTATTATTATGATGTTTATAGTCACCTAAAAGCCCAGGTTTGATGGTTCAGACACAAGTACTGTGTTGTGATTAATAATTAATTGCACAAGTGTTGCGCTTTGTATTTTAGTACATTTTTACGTAAATTTTGTAGCGTTAGCTACACTGGCCTAGCCAAGCCCGTTTCGCGCGGCACATCAAGAGCCGTGCTGCGCATGCGCAAGGATCAGTGATGTCACACGGCTTGCGCACCGGAGCCACCGGAGCCGGCACCTCTCGCGCACTCCGCCGCCGCCGCGCGCGACTCACCGCCGCCAGTCTGCGCATTCCAGAGGAGTGACGTAGCCGTGGTAGACGCACTGGCGCCGGCGCGCGCTCGCTGTGCAGTCGTCGTCTGACACTGCGCTGGAGCCGCTGCGCTTCTGACTGGCGTTTGCCAGTGTGGTATAGCCATGGAGAAGGATAGCGCAAATGCTGCTCAACAGCGCAGAAGAACGGAGAAGCTTGACTCATCGGATCCCGAAGTAGTTGCCTGGCAATTAGCGGTTGAGCGTAGGAGACAACCAGGAAAGCTAAGAATAATCAGCTGAACCTTTGCTAACGCTACGTATATCCTGGCATAGCCGAGCTAAGCCACTGCAACTTTTTTAATATATTTCTACAAAAGATAGTGTTTCTTGATTATTTTATTTCATCGGTATCTCGGGTCATTTCATGCCAAGAGTGTTCCATGATGGCACACCATTTCAAGTTTGTTTGATAAAGTAAAAGTAGGCACAGTGAGAAATTTTACAGAAAATTAAGTTTCATACGTGCACCGGAAAGTGGAATTTGTGCAATTTATAGTCAGTGGTTCTCTTTAAGAAAAACTACATATTAACATGTTTGTAGTAATGGTTTATTTAGCTATTTCAAAACAGTAAGAATTAAGTGGCAAAAGTTTGCTTAAATTCAGAGTGCAACAACAGTTCTCGGGCGACGCAGCGATGTGCTTTCTTTCATGTATGCATGAAATCTGATTTCTTGCAAATTCTTTCATTCTAACTTGTTTTGCGGCACTCAAAAATTTAAAAATTTCCTCATGCCAGTTCCATTTAAGTCTTCCAGCAGTTAACTAATGGCCACTGTCTATCAGATGAAAATCTTAAGTAGTCAAAGTGAATAAATCGCTTGGTATGTAATGACCTGCCCAGGAACCTAGTAATCATGGCAGAAAATGCATTTGGATCGTGCAACAAGCAATGCAGCACAATAACCTGCTGCCATGACACAACTTATTGTAATTACCATGTCGTTTCAGAGGTAGATAACGTTTAGTAAAATGGGCACACACGATTTAACCAATTAATAAGAGTCTCAGTGGGCTCATGCAAATTGTGCCATGATTATTCAGTTACTGGCTTCCAAAGAAAAAGCAAGTACATTTTAAATGTTATTTACTGTAATGCTTGTATAATATTTATTTTCTATTTCAATTTTGAGAAATGTTTTACTTTAGGGCCACAAAAACTTTACATCTCTCAGTTTTAAATTTCGTTCTTGTATGAAGCTGCTGGCAGTTTGTAAATTGCGTTAGGAATTTTTTGATCTCCAGGCGCACATGGCTATACAGTTAACAAATGTTTGGATTCAATAAACAATTCATCTAGAAAAAAATGCTTTTTGTCCACATCAATTTTGAGCTGTTGATTTCGTGAAGGAGTATTGATTTTGTGTGTTAAGCCAATTCAAAAACTGGCATAATGGTTCTCTTAGGAGCTCTATACTATGTTTTACTACAGGCTATATTTAAAAGTGGTTTTGATCCCTGGGTGACCCAGGTCTGCAATACAGAAGTGCCTGCATTTTAGATTGCCCCGGTCCTCTAGTATGCAGGGACCACATCAATATGGCATCAATGGTAATGCTATGAGACTCAACGTAGCTCAGCGGTATATAAAGAAAAGTCTAGTGCAGTTTTCAACACTACTCACCAAACAGCATATTTCAGTGGGCTCTCAAGTGATTTCAATAGTGACGTTCAACACTGCTCCAATAATATTTAAATGGTGTTCCACTATTGACTAACATTGCACGTTGGGCTTGTTGGTATAATATAATGGAGGCAAAAGGCCTAGTGCATCAGAAACAGGACACAAGAGGAAGAACACAGAGAACACACACGTTTGGCGCCTAGCGTGTGTGTTGTCTGTGTTCTTCCTCTTGTGTCCCGTTTCTGATACGTAGCACCATTTGACTCCATCAAGCAATATTGACGTTTAATGCTCATCCAAGAATACTTCAATGGGGTTTCAATATTGATGTTCAGCAATGCTTCAATAATATCTCAATGAGGTTTTCAATATTGTTGTTCAATACTGCTCCAATAATATTTCAATGGGGTTTCAATATTGACATTCAACACAGTTCCAACATTATGTCAATTGGGTTTCAATATTGGCATTCAACATATTTCAACAATGTCTCAACAGGTTTTCAATATTGACATGCAACACATCTTCAACAGTTCTTCAATGGGCTTTCAATATTGGAATTCAGCATGGTTTCAACAATCCATCAATGACTTCTCGAATTGAAACGACCCAATGATGTTCCAACAAAATGTCACGGGCCAATTTTCAGCACCTGTCAACAATTTCCTCAATAATGTTTCAACAAAGCCTCAATGTGCTTTCAATGATATTTGTTGACATTGACCAACGACTTTTCAACAACTTTTCAACAATTTTTTTGTAAGGGTTGGGCATGTGTTTTTTGCGGTTTATCTAGGGATGGTATAAGGAACTGGCTTCACAGGCCAATTGGCAGCTTCAACAGAAACGGCGATTCAGTTGAGGGTTGTTGCACGCCAAAGCAACAACATGGTCATGAGGTACACCGTAGTGAGGGCTTTCAAACTAATTTTGACCGCCTGGGGTTCTTTAACGTACACCCAATGCGCGGTACACAGGCGTTTTTACGTTGCTTATATGCAACCCTTCCCCCACCGCTCGCTTGACAACACCGAGTCGATTTCGCAGCCGTCGGCCTAGTACCAAGTTTGCTCGTGACTCATTTGTTGTCGCAAGGGGCGAGTTGCGATAGGTAAGCAAAAACTTGTGAACGAAGCCTCAGATGTAATGTGTCCGCTCCACTAGATTTATGAAGAGCGTTTTTAGGTGTCTGAATAAAACGCTCTGCAAGCCCGTTTGAGCTGGGATTATATGGCGCTGTAAGCATGAGACGACAGCCCAATTCTTTTACAAAAAGCTTGAACTCTTCGGCAGTGAACTGGGGGCTGTTATCAGTGACAACGGTTTCTGGGAAACGAAACCGCGCAAACAGCTCTCTCAATCAACTGTAGCATCCCACGTAGTCGAGCACATAACAAACACTTCCGGCCACTTGGAGTGCGCGTCCACGACTACAAGAAACATTGCGTGCAAAAAGGGGCCAGCAAAATCTATATGTACGCGCTACCATGGTGCTGTCGGCCAAGACCAAGGATGCAGGGCGCTTTCCACTGCTCGCAACATTGTTCTTGACAACTTACGCAGGCCATAGAGATAGAAATTCAACAAGAGGGTACACTCGGCAAAAACTGGCAACAGGAAACACGTCACCATACGTCACGCTATACTTTTGATGCCGAACGTTAGCTGCCGCGAGCATCGAAAAAAGAAGTGAAATTAGGTAACAGGCATTGATTTATTTTTAAATTCTTTGCCGCGAAAACTAAAACGTTTTCCGTATAAATGAACTTAAGCTTCGCGACTTATTTTCCTTGCCTTACCTAGCCACAGGTCAATCATAGAGAAACATACTACGTAAAGAGTGGCCACAAGGGCTGTTTCGCGGCCGAGCAATTGAGGGTCTGACCACCCGCGAGATGGCGTAGCGACAAGCGCTTCCACTTCGCTTCAAAGATAGACAGGTTATCATGCCTCCAGCGGGCTGCATCGACGCGTCATATATTTCTCTATGACGTCCCCTCTGTGGTGTCCCGTCTCCATAGAAACGTTGATGCTGCGCCGGCTGCTCCGGCCATGTGCCGCTGGATACGCCCACCTCGCCGCGCGTTCAACACGCCCGTTCGCTGCTGCGGCATCCTTTTGTCTGCACTAAGAATTTGCAGTTGTTTGCGTTAAACATTGTTAAAGAGATGTTTATTGATGCTGATGGAGAGTATTTTTGCGTGCGTAGCATACAATATATGCATCGGCGCCCACCGAGGCTGGTTCGTAAGCGTGGGCTGTACATAACGCGTTGCCGTCATTGCTAAACCATTCTTGTTGTTCTGCCTGCTCTTTACCTGCAATTTTAAGGATATGTACTGAAATCAGTTGTGTCCAATAGGATCTTGGTAGTACGCTTGTAAACAAGGAAAAATAAAGCATTTTGTAGTGTGCCACTACTGCTTCCTGTTGTGTGTAATTCAGAAGAACGGCAAAAAAGTGAGAACAAAACAACAAAATCTGTGACCGCATGATTTTATGATGTTCGCATGAGCAAATTCCGTTTTGCATGGTACATCGACAACCTTGGTTGTTTTTGTTTAGTAAAAAGATTGAGATCTGCTAGTTTATACGCCTGTTTATGCCAAAAACACAACACCGGAGCTTCACTAAAGACAACGTAGTTGAACACTTAAACAGCTAGGTAAATCATATTGAAAAGCGCTGCTGTCAAAACCGAAACCAAAACAGAGCCAAACCAGGCGTCCCGAATCTCGGAAGACAAAATTGACGGTCTGACCAGCCGCTGGTCGCGCTGGTAGCAGTGCAGTAGCTGGGCCGCAAGGCCCTACGGGAGTGTCCGCTCTTTACGTAGTATGTTTCTCTATGGGATGAAAGCACAAAAAGCGCGGAACGAGCTTTTATATAGAGCAAAACAAATATTTCCTCATTGCACAAAAGGTCTTGCCTCTACTTTTTGAAATTGCACGTGGCACAAATTCGATGAGACTTTACGAGATGGCTCGCAATCATTTTTACTAAATAATAAACCGATTCTGCACGAAGAGCAAAAAAAAAAATGAGGGGGGGGGGCGCAGCCGGCGTGCTAGCTTGCGATCAAAATACGCGCGCCCAAAACCGAAACCGGAAGTGATTGATGCCGACCACTTGGCACGCTGCAGTCAATTCGGCCGCTGGGCCCTATGGGAGTGTCCCCTCTTGAATTCCTTTCTCTATGCGCAGGCCTTGACACGATGCTCGAGGTCCGCCTCGATGGACGGCCACCACACGTAGCTGCGCCCGCCAATTGCTTGCTGCGCACGATGCCTGGGTGCCCTCCGTGGAGTTCGTCCAGCAGCAAGTTGCGCAACTTAGCCGGCACGATCACTAGCATCCCTAACATGATGCAGCCTTGGTGAACTGTGAGCTCGTTGCTTCTGTCAAAAAAAGGCTTCAAATATTTCTGATTCACAGACGCCGCCCACCCCACATTTATGAAATCTATCACGTTACAAAGCAAAGGGTCCCGAGCTGTTGTTCGAGCAATGTCCTAACTTGAAACTGGCATCGATTGCAACCGCAATGAATAAAAAGTTTCCCCTCTTTCTTGTGTTTCGTCTTTCACCATTGATAGCGGCAAGCGCGAACTGAAATCGGCTTCAGCATTCTCGCTTGATTTTCTGAAGATAAGCGAATACCGGTAAGATGACGATGTGACAGCCCAGCGCTGCAAACGCGCTGCTGCGATAGTCGGAATACCGGTTGTTGGGCCCAAGATTGTTTAAAGCGGTTAATGGTCGGTGACTAACGTGAACGAACGACCGTAAACGTAGAAATGAAACTTCTTAACGCCAAATAATATTGCAAGGGCCTCTTTCTCAAGCTGGCTGTATTTCTTTTCGTCATCGGCCAAGGAATGAGATGCGAAAGGGATTGGCTTTGTGCTGCCATCATCCAAAACATAAGAAACGCGCCTAAGCCATAATGCGATGCGTCGCGTGATAGCTGCAACGGTTTGCACGGGTCGTAGTGTGCCAAAGTCGGCGGAGAGGCCAACAAGCTCTTTCTCTTGCTGGACGCTTCCTGGCAACGCTCATACCAGCACCACGGGGCGTTTTTCCGTAGCATCCTGAAAAATGGTTGCGCCACGGTTGCTAGGCTAGGAAGGAACTTTCCGTAGAAATTGACAACTCCCAGGAACGACTGCAGCTGATGCCTGTCTTTAGGGGCTGGAGCCTTGAGGAGTGCGTCAACCTTCTCCCTCGTTGCCGAGATGCCTGGTGCGCTTATTCTGTGTCCGATGTAGCGAAGGTCCTGTAGGAAATACGAACACTTGTCTGTCTTGACGAGAACGCCTCTCTCAAGACGTCGTTTTAACACAGCCTCCAGATTGATGAAATGCGCTTCGTCATTTTATTGCGATAGCAATTATATGGACACTTGAACCGGATTTCTGCCGTCGTCGTCGCCGTCGTCGTCGCCGTCGTCGTCGCCGTTGCCGTCGCCGTGAGGTTCCCTATAGATAAAATCTTCGCCGCGCGCCGTATGCCCGAGAGGAAGCGTGCGGGAACGCGCGCTATCACGGAGAGCGAACGCACTCAATCTCTCACGCGCAAGCAAGGAAGCAGGAAGCCAGCACCGGAGGGAGCAAGGGGGGGGGGGGGGCGCACTTCTCTGCCAACAACCGCGCTCGTCGCTCGCTCGCACCGTCTCTTATCTCCACACGGCATTCGCCGCTCAGTTTCCGTTGAAGCGATAGACCGCACCTACCTTCGCCCGCTGCGGCGTATGCTTGCTGCCAGCGTTTTGACAGTCGTTGTCTGCTGTCATTCAGTGTGATCTCTTCGTGTTTGTGCGCGCTCACACCACGCTTGTTCATTCAGTTCGTAATAGTCGGGCCACATTTTCCAACGCACGCTACACACGCAATGCTGCCCGGATCGGCAGTGCAGCGCTACAGGTGTGTCCCTTCGCACGCGTTGCCCACGGGAAGCGCTTCTCATCAACACCACCGTTTCACACGCGCCTTCTCGTGGTCGTCGAGTCTCTCTTCATGTCGGTCTACTTACGCCGCAGCACACCTGCTTACTTAATCAGCTCATGTTTACTACAATTCATATTGCTACCAAAGCCGCTCACCTTACTTCGTATGACATTGCTGTATTGCTATCGCATTCATTGCTTCGCCCTTAGGGCGAAACTGTGACATTTTTTTACCGGTCACCAGAATGTCGTCTAGGTAGCAGTAAACCCCGTGTAAGCCCTTCAGCATGGTGTCGATTATTCTTTGGAAAATCCCAGGTGCGGACGAAATTCCAAACGCGAGTCGATTAAAAGCAAACGATCCTTTCTGCGTATTCAACGTCAGGTATTGTTTTGACGACTCAGACATGACCACTTGCTGATAGGCCCGGTTTAGATCAATCTTCGAGAAATGCTTACCTCCCGACAAGGCTGTGAACAGGTCGTCCACCTTCGGTTATGGGTAGCGATCGACATCAAGGCACAGGTTAACGGTCGTCTTGCAATCGCCGCAAATCCGTATGCTACCATTTTGCTTGATTACGGGTACCGCAGGCGTAGCGTATTCTGACGTCGTAACCGGCGATATAATTCCCAGTTGTTCCATTTTAGCCAATTCAGCGTCGAAAGTTTTTTGCAACGCGAACGGAACATTCCTGGCTTTTAGGAATCTCGGCTTCATATCAGGTTTAAGAAAAAGTTCGGCGCGCTCTTCCGTTATCGTGCCTAACTCGTCTTTAAAAGGAGGTTGGTACTTCGCCAGCAATGCGTCAAGCCTATTTTTTACGCTGATATGAGAAGGAGTGTCTGACCTTATAACGTTGTTCAGGTTCCAGAGTTTCGCCCACTTCAGTCGGACGGCGTGGAGCCACTCCCGGCCCAGTAGAGGAGGACCCTTGTGGTCTACGACGTAGAGCGGAATAATTGCAGAATGGTCGCCGTGCGGCAAGTTGACCGAAGAGACTCCCTGAGGTCGCACCAGTGCTCCTGTGTAGGTACGAAGTTTAGCTGTAGTAGGCTCCGGTACAGCCGAAGGAAAGAGCTGACGAAACTGCGTCTTTGACCTGACGGAAACAGCGGCTCCCGTGTCTAGCTCCATGTTCACCAAGACGCCGTCGATGGTCATCTGTACGGTGAAAGGCTCGCGCTGAGCTGCCGACACGCCGTTTAAACTAAGGGTCTAAGCTTTCCGCATCACAACCGTCAGTATCTTCACATTCTGTTTCATCTGCTTTTTCTTAGAAAAAGTCTTACCACTACTTCGGCAGGCTCTCTGGATATGCCCTTTTTTGTTGCAACTGAAACAGGTTGCGTCCAAGTGAGAGCATGTTTCACTCATGTGTTCTGGCGAACCACAGCGAAAGCAGTATGTTTTCTTCGCCTCAGCTTGCACCTCGTGGACATGGCCAACCGCGGCGTTGGTGCCGCGTGCCTCAGCAGCACTCTTCTTAGCCGCTTCCATTGCAAGAGCCCGCTCCACCGCTTTCTGGAACGTAAGCTTGCTATCTTCCGTGAAAACCACTCGCTGAATGTCTTCTCGTAGCAGGCCGCACACGAAGCCGTCCCGAAGGGACTCGTCAAGGGCTCTTCCAAACTCGCACGTTTGCGACAGTTTACGAAGCTCGGCAACATAACTAGATAAGGACTTGCCTTCTCGTTGACACCTCCGGTGAAACTTGGCCCATTCTCCGATGACGGACGGCTTCGGGGACAGGTGGTCGCTCAAAACTTTCTTGAGGTCTTCGAAACTCATCGTAGAAGGCAGTTCTAGACTTGTTCCGTTGTCATATGGGAAGGGGACTTGGCACCCGTAGGTACCGCGCCCCAGAGCGTACATGTACTCATCAACCCAGCATCATTCGGTACATTGACCCCGGCACCCCCCCCCCCCCCTACCCGGGCTGACTGGGTGGGGGGCTTTGGTTTGGGCCAACGGTCCTTCCCGGACAAGGGGGCCGCTGTGGAGCGGCGCACACCGTGCTATTTCGCGCTTCACACAAACAGCCATGTCGGTCGTCAGGGACACAAGCCCATCAGATCCCTGGATTGCCTCGACGGAAAAGGTGTCAAGGCAAACAACCATGGAGACAACAGAAGCCGTCCGCGGCGCAGCGCACTCTGTTGCGACAGCACCAGTTCCAACTCTGTGTTCCACTGAGGCGAACGGAAACACGTGGATCGACTGGCGCATGCTGTCCAGTCGAGTGACCTTAGAAACATGCATCACAACTTAATGGAAAGCTTTCCACCTGACTCATCAAAAATCACAGCAGGGCGAGCCCACACTTCGAGGAACTTCTTCTCCCTAGGTGATGCCGCTCCCGGGTGAGATGGACCTGTTAATGACTTCAACAACCCTTAAGTGTCAACGTCAGCTTAGTTGTCCGTGAGCGAAAATTGCGTATATTCGGTTTATAGTTGTCACACTATTCTATCATTAAAGTTGCTCATGCCTTGTCTCACATTCTTGACATTGTTTTTCCTCAGAATTTTGGGAATCGCAGCCCACAAAAAAATGTCGTGAAACAAAACACCGACAGCGCATGCCTTTTATATGAATTCTTCTCATAGTGAAATATTGAAAGTGCGAAATATTAACAGAAACCTGAAACTGATGTAATTTCTTTGGCGCGGCTGTGCAATACCTCCGGGATCGGTCCCCGCAAGAGGCCGCGTTTCTACCAGACAGTCTGCCTTCTTGCACTGCTTTCGCCGTCACAGTCCCGGTAAACCGGTAAACATTACAGTTACACAAGCTGCAGTTGCCGGAAATTGTGAGAAGCACTCAGAGATCTTTCAATGCTATCGTGTTTCACTCTTAAAAGCGAAACTTAAGCGTGCTTCAATTTTTTTGACAGGGAAGCCGTTTATGGCTAGGGTTCCGTGAAGTTTTCATGTGTGCGAACAAAAACTCCGCTCTCGTGGGGCGATACCGGCGATCGTGCAGAAGGGGTCCAAGTGTGATGGAACGTAGACCTGTGGACTCCGGTTAGTGGGCTCCGGGACCTGTAACACGCCCTTGATATACCCTTGTCACAACTGGGACCCAAAGAGGTCCCAATCACAAGGGTAAGAGCAGATACTACGATCGAATGGAGCCCAAATGGTCGACCCGCGTCGGCTATGTCTACGTTCGCCACACCCTATCTTTGTCGGTGTTCAAGGCGCTTGTGTATCTAGTTTCATTTCCTTCTGCTCTCCCGTGGTGGTGGTGCTGTCGAAACATCATGCGTGCCTAGTTTCCTGCGGCTCCTCGGGGTGGCGGTCCCGTCGTCCTCGCGACTGTATATAGACAAGCAGACATACAAGTTTCCGTTCACTTGCCGTTTTGCGCACGATCTTCATCGGTGGTGTTCGCCGCCCACCGGCGACGATTGCATTTTCGCCTCTGTTCCTGCCGTCACTCTTCGTAGGCACGTTGCTCCTCGGGATTTCAGACTATACGCAATTGTGATGGAATTAATATAATTATAACAGAGGTGCTATGAGAATCTGTGTGCGTACATATATCTTCACGATGACAACCGATAAAGACAATAAATGTGCTCGTACCTTTGTTCAAAACTCTGTTCCACCTCAGTGTCGTGTGCTAAACCGCTTCGCTGTTCATCCGCCTTCACAGAGTGCAATGACTCATGATTTTTTTTTCTTTAAAGCTTTCTCTACCTCTACCCTCAACTGTTCCACTGCTACTGCTGCTGCTGTTGCTGCTGTCGTTGCTTTGCACACCGAGTCGGAGGTGGGTTAAAAACGTCTATAATGCATATGGAACGGATGCTGAAGAGGCCTCTGTGATCCCTTCGACGCATCGAGAACTTTGTGGGTGACGCCACAATGCCCTCCGGATTTCATGGTCGTTGTCGCAATTCCCTGTGGTACTACCGACCATCGACACAATTCCCTCGGACGCTTCAATTATGTGCCGAACCCCCTCAAAAGTTTCCTTTGTACACACGTGCAACAGCCCTGAGGGCAGAGAGTACGATAGAAAAAGGAGAGAGAAAATGCGTCAAGCCGGGGCCCTGACGGAACGGGTGAATAACAGCCCCTCATTGCTCGTGGCAGCTTGCACACATGGGATGATCTCGGGAGAATGGAAAGGCACCTTCAGAAAGCAAGCTTCGTTTGGGGTTGCTTCGATAAAAAAAAAAAAAAGCTATGACTAGATATGGCAACTGCGGCCGACAAACGTAAAATTTTATTTCAAGGTATGATGTGGCTCGATTCTGCTATTTCTGTAAAACAAACACCGTCCAAGTTTGTATATACGAGCAACTGAAGTGCCGACGCAAACTGCGTGCCGACGCAAAGTCGTACTCAAGCACCACAGCGTCATGACGACAACACGCAAGCGGCTGTCTAAAAAATCAACACTTCAGCCAGGATGCGATGCGCCTGTGCGAGAGAATGACAGTGCTAACTTTTCCGCAGGCTACGAACAATGGCGCACAACAACGCCTAGAGCAAAGGCGTATCGCTGTGTGTTCTGTGTACTACGTAGACAAAAACAGTTTGTGGACGCAAGGTAATATTAAACATTACATCTCGACTGTCCTACGGCCGTAAACATTACCGCGAAATATTGATTCCCACAGTGCGTGGAATCTGATTACTTATTTTCGGTTCAGCTTCCGTGCGGGTTCAGCTACGTTGTAAGAGCATCGGTTCGGCATTCAGATTCAGTTCCGGCTAGAATTAAGGTTCTGGCACGGTTTCCACAGAGGCAAATAACTATATTAAAAATATAAAGAAAGCGTTCATGATAATGTAGCAATTTATACTTCAAACGAAACAAATGCAAGGCACACAGGCAACTACAGTGAAAGTTAGAAGGAAACGTCCATGTCCGTCTCGTGTCTATTTTTTCTGCGTTATTCAATACGATGATTACGTACCGACAAGCCCATATTTATACCATGTTAGACGCGAAGAAGCTAACAAGCATTCGAACAAACGGACACTCATGTTAATCCTTAAGTTTGCGTCCACGTGGATTAAAGCAGAAGGCGGTCAAAATCATGACTATCAAAATTGGCGGTCAAACTCATGACTATCAAAATTGGACATCTGTTTAAATGCACACACTTCTCTCCAATTCGTTTGCTCACGTTGCAATTTAACGAAATTGTTGTCGCGGTTTCTCACTGCAGAAAATTAAGTTACGAAAAACACTGTGTGTGTATGTGCGAGAAAAATGAGCAAGCTTGAGGTATAACTAAAAAGTGTAGGCGTACCCGTATTCGCAGACCTTCTCGTGCTTTAGCTTTGCTGAGAGCGGGAGCACCGTGGAGCAACCCGTGAGACGGTATTTGCACGGAAATGATATCATGTGCGCCAATTTGTCCATCGCCAAGTTCCGGATAGCTTTCCCTAAAAATAAAACGGCGGAAGGCGAGTTGAACGAACAGAGAAGTTGAAAACAACTTCCTAAACGACACTTTCCGTATGACATCACATTTACGGGGTTTTCTTTACATGATACAGAAAGTTAAAAATTCGTCTGTTGGAGAAAGCCTGATTCCAGTCCAAGCGGCAGACATTACGCATAATCTACTAAAGAACACAATTTACTAATTTATCTTTTTATACATTTCATTCACAGCACATATTGCAACTTGCGACTTGGGTGAGTGTGCAAGGCATATCCTCTTGGAACGACTTGTAAAGATCGCCCGGGTTTAGATGAATGCGCCATGAAACGTGTTAAAACACTTCTACTTCGTTTACCACCTGGGGCCAATTTATCCACTGAAGCGCAAGTTTAACTGGAACGCTCATGTGTTTTGTCGGGCACTTCAGGAATTATCTCGAAATTGCTGTCATCGTGAAAGTTCTTTCCAAGTGAGTACACCCTTCCAACTCACAGCTAGCTACAATTGGCAGTATGCTACTTGCCAAGGGTGATATTAAACAAAATCTTGTATGATCTAAATAAAACACCGCGCCTAACATCGATCATAATTTTAAATATAATGTACAATGTAACACACACGCAAACACACAGATTATATATATATATATATATAATATATAAGATATATATATATATATATATATATATATATATATATATGTGAGTCCATTGGTTTGAGTATGGTACGCCGTTGTGCGATGAACAACGTGGCACCCTTTGAGAATAGCTTCAACTACTTCGGAGAGGAAGGCACGTCCGCGGTCACTGAGCAGCTCCTGGGGTGGCCCATGATGTAGGATGAATCGACGAAGCAGGAAGGAGGCAACGTCGCGCGCTGTAGCTGCCGGAAGCGCCGCAGTTTCAGCGTATCGCGTAAGGTGGTCAACTGCCACAATGGCCCAGCGGTTTCCAGTCGATGTCATGAGAAGGGGCCCGTACAAATCTATACCGACGCGCCCAAAGGGCTGGGTGGGGCAAGGTAAAGGTTGCAGCTCAGCTGGAGAGAGGCGGGGTGAAGATTTCCGGCGCTGGCAATCGGGAAAAGAGCGTACGAACTTTTCAACGTAGCTGTACATCCCTCGCCAGTAGTACCGCTGTTGAAGGCGCTGGTGAGTCTTGAAAACGCCAGAGTGGGCACACTGGGGATCGGCGTGGAAAGCTGCGCATATTTCGGAACGCAGGCTGCGAGGCACTACTAACAACCACTGGCGGCCGTCGGAGCTGTAATTGCGCCGGTGAAGCAGGTCGTCGCGAATGGCGAAATGGTGAGCTTGACGGCGCAACGTGCGGTTATGTGGCCTGGTCGATGGATCAGAGAGCCAGCCTATAATCGACGCAATCCAGGGGTCCTTGCGCTGCTCGGAAGCGATGGTGGGAAAGTCAATGGAAGACACAGTCAACTGAGATATATTGTTGTTAGCCAAGGGAGAGCGCGAGAGGGCATCGGTGTTCGAGTGGTGTCGCCCGCTGTGGTAGAGTACGCGGACGTCGTAGTCTTGCAGACGAAGTGCCCAACGTGCAAGACGACCGGACGGATCTTTCAATGACGCCAGCCAACATAGTGCGTGGTGGTCCGTGATGACATCAAATGGGCGGCCATACAAATATGACCGGAACTTAGTAAGAGCCCAGATGATCGCGAGACATTCTTTTTCTGTCACGGTGTAATTGTTCTCGGCTTTCGTAAGCGTTCGGCTGGCATAAGCGACGACATACTCAGGACACCTTGCTTGCGTTGCGCGAGGACAGCGCCAAGGCCAACACCGCTGGCATCTGTGTGGACCACTGTAGGTGCTGTCGGGTCGTAGTGGCGCAAAATTGGGGGGGGGGGGGGGGGGGAGTCATCAAACGACGAAGACTCGTGAACGCCTCGTCGCACCCTGATGACCACGAGGTGAGGTGACCACCCGTTGCTCCCTAGGAGCTTCGTCAGGGGCGACATGATGGCGGCGAAATTCAGAATGATGCGTCTGAATATGAGCATAGACCGATGAAACTGCGCAATTCTTTGATGGACGTTGGCTTGGGAAATTCGGCAACGGCGCTAAGTTTGTCGGGGTCGGGGAGAATTCCGTCCTTGGATACGACATAGCCAAGCATCGTGAGTTGCCGTGCAGCAAATCGGCACTTCTTTATGTTTAATTCTAAGCCGGCGTTCGATAAACACGTCAAAACACGCCGTAGGCGTTCGAGGTGCGTGGGGAAGTCGGGCGCGAAAACTACAATGTCGTCAAGATAGCACAAACATGTGTGCCACTTTAAGCTTCGCAGAACTGTGTCCATCATGCGCTCGAATGTCGCGGGCGCATTATAGAGTCCAAAAGGTATGACGTCAAACTCGTACAAGCCGTTGGGCGTGATAAAAGCTGTTTTCAGTCGATCGACTTCTTCCATAGGCACTTGCCAATACTCGGAGCGCAAATCCAGAGATGAAAAGAACTCGGCTCCTTGCAGGCAGTCAATTGCGTCGTCTATGCGTGGCAGGGGATAGACGTCCTTGCGAGTGATCTTGTTAAGCCGGCGATAATCGACGCAAAACCTTACGGAGCCGTCCTTCTTTGTAACAAGTACGACAGGAGAAGCCCATGGACTTTTCGAGAGTCGAATTACTTCGCGCCGAAGCATGTCGTCGACTTGCTCGTTAATAACACGACGTTCGTTGGCAGAAACGCGATACGGGCGTCGTCGCAATGGTGGGTGAGAGCCAGTGTCGATGTGGTGCGTCACAGTTGAAGTCCGACCCAAGGAAGCTTGCCCCACGTCGAAAGACGAACGAAATTCTTCCAAGAGGGACAGCAGCTGGGAACGCTGGGCCGCTGTAAGGGTTCCAGCGATGGAAGAACCAAATACATCTCTGGGCAATGCGTCAGATGTAGAAACAGCACTGAGCGTACGGTAGGTGGCGCAATTCGGGTAGTCGGGCACGTCGATAACTTGCACGTCGTCGATGGCTTACACGGTACCAACACATTCTCCTCAGAGCAGAATGACAGGGTATGGGCACAGGTTACAAACGAAAATTGTGCTAGTGCCCTTGATGATGTCCATGGTCGCAAACGGTAGCAACAGGCGCTTCCGCGCGAGGAAACGGCCAGACGGCGAAAGTAATGCAATGGCGTCCGAGAGGCCACTGCAGTGCATGGACACGATCACTGAGGCGTTGGGAGCAACCTGAGTGTCGGCTTCGACAATCAGCTTCCTGGAAAGCGGCGGAGCGTCAGTGGGCGTCAAATCTAGCAGCGGCGATAGCTCTATTTCGGCCCGTGCGCAATCGATAACGGCATTGTGCCGCGAGAGACAATCCCAGCCGAGGATGACATCGTGAGAGCAGGAGGAAAGGATGAAGAATTCTATGGCGTAGACAACGTCCTGAATTTCTACACGAGCAGTGCAAGACGCCAAGGGTCGAATATGCTGAGCACTGGCTGTGCTAAGGGATAGTCCGGGCAGGGGCGTCGTGACTTTCCGAAGTAAGCGGCAAAGTGTAGCGTCCATAACAGATACGGCTGCTCCTGTGTCAACGAGTGCAGACGCGCGGACACCGTCGACAAGCACGTCTATCACATTTAATGGGCTGCAATGAGGACTTGTGCACTTCGACGTTGCCACAGCCCTTGCCTCTTGGACTGCGACTGTTAGTTTTCCTCATCCCCAGGAACGGCATGAGGTCGCATCGGCGATAACGAGCGCCGGCGTGAAGATGGGGAACGGCGGGTGTTCGGCGCCGGGCGGTATGTCGGCGACACACCGGAAGGTGGGTCGTAAGATGGGCGGGGCGAACGGTTTGGCATGGATGATGCGACGCTGGGCGGCTGCACACGAATACAGAGACCGGCGTAGCCGCAGGCAAATCATATAGGCCGGTTGACAGACGTACGCCACCGGTTCGCTGTGGCTGGTCCCGCCCACGTCGGAGCACGCCCTGTATGGAGTGGCTGGTGATATGACTGTATAGCGGGCTGCACTGGTGGCCTAGCCACGACGTCGGCATAAGTGAGGGGCACAGGCGCAGAGAGTGGGTGGGGCCTCGCGACGACTTCAGCGTAGCTGAGCGGTGCTGGTGCCAGGGACTGTTGGGGTGGAGCCACGACCTCGGTGTAGCTCAGTGGCACAGGCGCAGGAACATGGTGGCGTTGGTCGGGCAATATGTCGGCGATTTCTTGCTCGATGGCGCGGCGGAGCGGAGGCACGATAGTCGAAGCGGGCTGTGGCACATGCGGCGGCTGAGCGAAGGATACCAAGGAGAGTTGGCGCGCTACTTCCTCCAGAATGAATGCCTTCATTTCCGCAAGCAGTGCGGTATGGTCGAATGTGGTAGCCAGACCAGCGATGTGTTCGTCCCGTGAGGTAGACCGACGAGTCAATGAGCGCTGCCTGCATAGCTCCTCGTAACTTTGCCATAACGTAACAATCTCTGTGACGGATTGGGTTCTTGGCGAGCAGCATGTTGAAAGCGGCGTCCTCGATTCCCTTCATGACGTTTCTGATTTTGTCTGATTCCGACATCGTCGCGTGCACGCGATTACACAAGTCCAGGATATCTTCGATATAGCTAGTGAAGGACTCTCCTGGCTGTTGGGCTGGTTCTCGCAAGCGGGATTCTGCTCGCACCTTGCGCGCAGCAGGATGACCAAACACAGCTATTAACGAGGTCCTGAACGCGGACCATGTAAGAATTTCCGTCTCGTGGTTGTTCTACCAGAGGCTTTGCACGCCGGCGAGGTAAAAGAGCAGGTTGCTTAGTTTCGAGGCATCGTCCCATTTATTGATGACGCTTACTCGCTCGTACGTGGACACCCAGTCCTCCACGTCGTTGTCGTCTGTGGCGATGAAAACAGGAGGATCCTTGTGGCGAGGTAGACGAGAGCACACGACGGAGGGTGTAGGAGGCGTTTCCTGTGTCGTCAGCTGAGATGCGTCCTGAGACATGGTTGAAGGGAGGGTACGGGATCGAAGCTACAGGATACGTTCGAGCGTAGCACTCTCCACCACTTGTAAAGGCGTTTATTGCACGCAAGCGTTAGGGCTGACCGTTCGATTAGTTCAGGGAACCGCGAGCGCGAGCGGCGTAGTCCGAGCGATGCGCTGGAGAGCCTGACCCACTCGACAGCGCTGGTAAGGATTCCCCACTGCATCGTCCCTCTTCTTCACTACAATATATATATATATATATATATATATATATATACGAAGAAGAATGAGAACCGAGGGGCTCGATTATGTTAATCATAACAACATAACGCCAACAGACAACGAAGCCAAGGAAAGCATCGGGGAAATTAAGTGTAGTTGAAAGTGCAATGTAGAGATTAATGAAGAAAAGGGAAATGAAAGTGGACGAAAACATAACTTGTCTCCGGCGGGAGCCGAACCCGCAACCTCCGCATTACGCGTGCGTTGCACTACCAATTGTGCTACGGCGACGGCCATCAATTCGTCCACTAATTTGGGTATTTATGTTTACTAGATCTAGCCCAAGGAGTGTTAGCCAGCCAAGTCAGAACCATGGTGGTCGGATGTGGAACATCCTTTATGGCCCGATGGCGTCACGATAGACGTGATCTTGGGAGAGCAGGCACGTGGGTAATAAACCTTCGCATGCTACCTAATGACATCAAGGCTGCCAGAGTCGAGACCCTCGTAATGAAATACGTAAGAATGGGAACCGAGGGGCTCGATTTTATTAGTCATAACCACATAAAGCCAATAGACAACGAAGCCAAGGAAAGCATCGGGGAAATTAAGTGTAGTTGAAGTTGGAATGTAGAAATTAATGAAGAAAAGGGAAATGAAAGTGGTGAAAAGGTAACTATATATATATATATATATATATATATATATATATAACATATATAAAATGACATATATAGCGCATATAACATGACATATGAAAATGACAGGACGCTTACGAACGCAAAATACCGACTTAGTACACAGGTGGTAGAGTACACGCTATGGAAAATTGCACCCTTATAGACGTTTTCTTGTGTCTATAATTCACCGCGTTACACCAATAGAAAAGGGTGATTACGTTCACTAATAGACCCATTCGAAAGGGCAATCTTTCGGTATTGCAGCCTTTCCCCCAATGAGTGTATTGCCAGAATGCACACTACGTTTTATTCCTACAGCGATATCTCTTATTCTCTCATTACACAAGTCTTTTGGGCGTGCTACGAATAACGCCGATGTGTTTTCCGAGATGTGCTTAAAAAATTACTGCGGCTTAGCTCAGCTAACCCTGGGTATGCAAAGCGAAAGCTTGTTTTTTTTTTTTTTCGTCCAAAGCCTGCCTTTGTCTACGGTTGTGATTCCGCTTCCGGCGTTGTGCGAGCCGAACGGCTCGCTATTCCTCAGTCTCCGACGCTACGTGACAACACCAACAATTTGACCGCTATTTACCGCCAAATTTGGTGGGTAGCCATTTTGGTCCCCAGTCTTTCTGCCTTTTTTGTCACGCTCTGATGTACTCATGTTGGCACGCGGTCTATTATATTTCTTTAATTTAGTTTTGCGCCAATGCGCACAAGAAACCTGCATACATCTTTATTATACTAGTTGCCTTTTCCTTTTATTTTAACACATGAAACTTACTTTTCTATTGCACGTCATGCGGCACATATAAAGCAACAAGTTATAAGGCACGATGGCGTGCTCGTGGTAGGATTATCTCACGCCAAGAATGTGAACTGCATCAAACATTGTCGTTGCCTTCCAGTTGTACATAATATATAAAGGGTGCTTTTCGAAGTGTGCTGCAATAAAGACTGTTCTTACTAGTCTGTTTAACTAAAACGTAGACGTGCCGTGTACGGCGCTCAAACGCGCCATTTGTTTTGGCTGCTGAGGCCAAAGTTTATTAAAAGAAGTTAATTAATTTTAAGTCACAAACGGTTGCGAGAAATGTGGTATGTCGGCTGGTCTTTCGCCATTTTGTGCCCCAGATTTAACCCGCTAATTTAACTGGCGGCGGTAGGTACCCTTACAAAGGCTGTCACCACCCTAAAACGGCGTTGCATGTAAGGTCCCTATATCCGCGGGGTGGTCAAGCGCCGCTTGCCGACGTTGGCTCAAAGCCTCCCGCGCAACGCTCAGAGAACGCCTCGCTCACATCCATCGCCAAGCTCGCACTGACAAGGCGAGCGCGGCGCTCCCCTTAAGGCCGCCCCACATTCAGTGTTTTCGCTACGTTTTCTGGCGTTTCGGCGTTTCGCCAAGGCGAAACGCCGTTCTCAAGACAAACCACAACCGCAACGGCAAGAGACGCCAGTAAAGGCGCTGAATGTGTGTGTGTGTGTGTGGGGGGGGGGGGGGGGGGGCGACTTTAGACAAGCGCGCGGGGAGTCACGTGGTCAGGCGGCGACCGAGCTGCGGCGCGCGCAATGGCCAAGCCTGCGGCGGCGCTGGAGCTCGGAGCGGCGAGTCACAAGCTCGCACTGACATTTTATTGCGATAGCCATTATATGGACACTCAAAGCGGATTTCTGCCGTCGGCGTCGCCATCGCCGTCGCTGTGAAGTTCCGTATGACGTCAACGGCGACGAAACCGTCGCCGCGCGCTGCAAGGGCGCGAGGGACGCGCGAATTCACGGGGAGCGAATGAATTGCGGAGAACAAACGCGCGTTCTGCGCCGTGCTCCCTAAAGGGCTGCAGAATTAAGCGTCTCTTTCCTCCTTTAGAATCACCATATGTATACAGCAAACGCGACTTCTTCCGTCGCGTTAAATGCCATGGGGCGACGGCAGGGAGGGAAGGAGGGAGGGGAGGCAACGTTTAGCCGCGGCACCAAATGCGTATTTACATGAAAACTTTGCGAGGCGAGAAGGTAGTAAAGACTTCCGACGCTACTCGACGATTTTCCCGTTCTGATCTCGTCGAAAACCTCCAAGCCGCCCCAAGAGGCCCTGGCAACAGTCACCAAACGCAGCGCGCGTTCGGTGCGAACGCAGGAAAAACGGCGACGGCGTCGACAACAGTTCTGCGCGTTGCTGGTGCTGCTGCATGTACAAGTTTATACAGCTAATAAAACTACTATCCTTACTACTTCTACTATCCTCCTCTACTAAGTTGCTATCGCAATTGATGCTTCGCCTTTCGGGAGAAACTGCGACATGTTATTTACAGCGTAAGCTGTTATGGGCTCATTACAATAGCCGTTTCGGTTCGCGTCGTCGTCCGCCGTGGCCGCCATCGCCACGTAACCGCTATCGCCCGAAATGCGAAGCACCCCAGGAGCCGCGCAGGTGCCCTGACTGCGGCGTGGCCACGCGACCATCCGCAGCCCATTTGTTGTGGGAGTGCCAGCGCTACGCTAAGCAGCGGGACCCTGAGGGCGGTGCAAGTGTCGTCCTACGAGGAGTGGATTAGGCCGGCAACTGGATTGGCGGATTCCGAAAGCGCCATTCTGGACTCGATCTTGGGTTTCGCCAAGGAAACGCAGCTTCTAGGACGGCTCTAATTTTCCTCCACTCTCCCCTTCCTATTCCACATAATATACCTTCGAGCCAACCTGCAATAAATACATTTTTATCATCATCATCTGCGTTAAATCATCCAACATTGACATCATATCTTCATCACAGTCAATCATCTCATACACATCACGTACTTTCACAACCATTTACGCAAAGTATTCATGCGCAGGTCGGCTTTTAACATCACAGTGTGTGTAAGCCAACTAACTACGCCATACTGCATGGAGCCCGAGTAAAAAGATGACATCTATCTGTTGGAAATCACGTTCAGGCGGTAAATAACGAATGCCATGAAGGTTCAGGGGTATATGTAAAGTTCTCTGTTATCTATCCCAGAAAAATATCGCATAATTACAAGCAATGAAAACATGTTCAATTGTTTTAGCTTTGCTGCACGGAAAGCATCTGCTTCCCTATGACACATGAATCCCTCTTTCTTCTAACCACGTTTTAACGGGCAAGGTTCGCCGAAACTGATCTGAGGCGAGGGAAGCCCGGAGGAGCGCCCGCCAACCGGCTTTCCTTCCATGTCCCTCCTCGCGACACACGAACCTGATTGGTATCGCGCCTGTGACGTGATCCGCCTGTCACGTGAGCCGTGATCACACGCGTAGCTTGTACAATGCGTGTGTGCGCCGTACGTGATTTTTTTTTTCTTTTTTCTCCATTTCTTTCTTTCTTGTCCCTGTTATGTGCCATTAAGCTAGGACCCTTTCTGCACAATCGCCAGGATCGGCCCACTTTGCAGCGCGACACCACCATCACAACTACCACCGCCGCCGAAACTTGTGAGCCTATAAAGCTTTGCTTAAAAACTGCACGCGCGATGCATCATATTAGGAAAATGCAGCAGACTGCACTGGAGTGCCGAGATTCCCACCTCTTGGACGCCGGCAGATCGGACACCTGGGCGTCTTTGTCTTGCAAGACGAACACACGAGGTGCCCGTTTTCACACTGCTGAATTGGCGGCAGCGCGTAGTCGCGGCACACCGGGCACTCGAAGAGCGCCGCCAAGTTGTCCGAGGTGAAGGCAGGTTTGTGCGGGGGCACTTCTCCATGTTTGGAGGCTGCTCCTTTGGTTTCGACAGGATCGCGTGGCCCCGTGGTGCGGTCCATGCTGGCGGTGCGTCAAGCAAGAGTAGGCTCAGTTTTTCCTCCGCAATACGTGTGGAAAAAGCACTTGAGAAGCTTGAGGTATCGGAAAGCTAAACTGGTTTAGGCTATTGAGACAGCCGGTCGAGGGCAATGAATGAAGAGATGGACGTAATTTCCATTCTTTCTCGTTTATATTAGCCCCTACCGCTAGCACAATTTTGCACAAAGGTGATCAAGAAGGATGCACAGACTTGTTCAAAGTTTGTATGCAGCCTTGTACTCTATTCCCATCTCGTTTACTAATGGAAGCCTGCAACAGGCCTTCTGCTACGAGGTCAAACAAGTTGCAGGATCACTGTCCCTGATAAACGTTGAGGCGTTAAGCACAGGCTTTCTTCGTGCTTGTGGTCCTCACACACGAGAATCCCTCCCATTAATAGAGATAAGGCAGCAGGACGAAACGAATTCTACGAAGCCGCAGCCGTCAATTCCAACCGTGCCGCCATGTTTGCAACGCTAAAAACTTAGCGAGCGTTTAGCGTCTCCGCCAAATTCGAAAAATAGCGGATGCTCGCTACGCGCGAAACTGAAATTAAATAGCGTTCTGAGCATGCGCAGTCAGGCCCCGCTATTTTTTTTTCTTGCGTTTAGCCTAGTGCCATTTCCGCAATACTAGCTTGCTTTTTATTTGCAGCATTCTTAAATATATGCAACCCTTTGGCTTCTTGGGCAATCATGGTTATAACTTTGCGGTGTCTTGGTACTATCAGTCGAAATCTGAACTGGCCGGCACCATCGTGCATCGACATTTTATCATCATTCCTCATCGGATCTTTGCGTACCCTTTCCCTATCCGCAAGTTAATAGCAGTAGGCCAGAGCACACTACGTCGTTAGTTTTTTTTTTCTTTTTCTTTCAAGAGGCCGAATGGCAGGTCTCGATCAAGGAGGTTTGTCTCGATTTGGTCAGTGGCGCAGCTATTTATCAACTTTCGACAAAAGCTTGTTTGAGACAACCGTGCTGCACAGAAAAAAAAGCAGTAGTTGTTTGTACAAAGTCTGCAATTTTGTTTCAGTGTCCGCGATCTTCGACGGAACTAGAGTTACTCTGTGTTCCGACAGGCAACTCTAGACAGCACGGCCGTTCAGTGCCTTTATAACGACCAGAAGCAGTGATGTATAACCAATGGTACGAGCAAACGCACAAAGCACTCTCCGGTGGGATCATCACCAACACACATTGTTTGCGTCTTATTTGCACAACGTAGGCGTGGCTCGCACATTATCTCACGCTTTATTCCAAATTTCATAACTTCCGTGCATTCCGAATGCATGTGCACCTCATAGGACGTTGGCATTTGGTCACTGCGATCAACAATTGAAACGCGGTACTTGGAGTGCGTGGGTGCCGGCGCATCTTGCGCCGCCGTGTGCGATTGCTGGGGGATCAAAATCAGGCACAACGCACCTCAAATTATAGCTTTAATCTTTTACCGCGATCCATCTCGCGGTGTGCCCAGGGTCGACTTTAATAGCGAAAAAGGCCGGCAGCTATGCGCTCCAAATTTCGCGGTTCAAACGCTGAGCACTATACATGGTAAGAAAAATTTGGAGGACGCTTAAGCTTCGCCTTGAAGAGTGGAACGCGGTAGCATTCAAAGATCCTTGACTGTTTTTCACGCTTCCCAGCAACTGCAGCTTATGTAACCGTAATGTTTACCGGGAAACGCTGGTGGTGAATGTATGCACGAAGGCGCGCTTTGTGGTAAAAACGCGGCCTTTTTCGTGTGCCGGTCTTCTTTTATTGTTAGTAGCTTTGATATTTCAGCCTGAGAAGATTTAGCATAAGAGGCATGCGCTGTGGGTGTTTTGTTTCATGACAGTTGTTTGTGGGCTGTCACTCTCAAAATTCCGAGGAATAATTTTGTAAAGAATGCAAGACAAAGTGTGAGCAACTTTAGTGCTAAAATATTTTTGGAGGGCCTGCGTGGTTGGGGATGACTTTCTCGGCCGCGGGCGCCAATGCCGACGCCGATGCCGGATTTTCTCCGATACGGGGCCCTAAACGCTATCGCGTTAAAAGCTTTGAAGGTTTCACGCTTACGATTTTGTTGCGTCGCCGTATCTGCGCTGGCTCCCGCGATGTCACCTTCGTTGCCCCCGTCTTCTTCTTTTCTAACTTCCACTTCGGCGCTAGCCGTGCACGTGACTAAATATACATTAGGACAGTGGTGAACTTTGCTACTGTATGTGCAGTAAAAAATACGGGAAAGCGCTGCCTCATTGGTTGATCACCCGAATTTTTAGGACTCCAAACAAGAGAAGACATGTTTTTACTGAACAATCTTGGCGTAAAGTTAGGACTAAGAAGCACTCCTGAGGCAAAGCTTGGAGCATGCTCAACAATTTATATCACACGCCAAGCAACGTCCAGTGCAAAGTTCTTAACCCAAAGATGTTTATTTGGCTATTTCACCCGTTTACGTGGGTGCTACTCCCCTGCGCTCGGAATGTTATACCGGACACAAAGGACGTGTACTCTGCCGCATACCAAGTTGCGGGGCGCGTTCATCCCCGAACGCGAACTGCTGTCGCACGTGCTGTCGCTAGAGTGCTTCGGGGCCTCCTGATAAACACCGAACCAAACTTGTCCTGCACACAGTACAAGAACATCAGGGAAAACCGCACTATTTTACCCCACCCTCACCCTTCACAAAACACGGAACAAGCACATGTCCTACGCAAAGTTCAGACTAACACTCTCCTCACCCCCCACTCATGCTCTGCAACTTCTGATGGCGTAGCACAGCTTACTGTCCCAGCTGTCCGGAGATAACGGCAAATACAGAACACATCCTGTACTCATGTAACACTGCCATTTCCTCTCCTTATTTCCCCTACCCTCCCCCTACTTCCTGGAGTGATTGACTTTACTCAGACTCGGCGGATCATCAGCGGGATTTACGGAGCAAGCGCTCTTCTTTACTGGGCCTTAGTGCGGGCCTAAAATAAAGCTTTTTCCTCCTCCTGTCCTGCACGAAGCGTTTTTGAAAGGATTTGTTTATGCCTGCGAAAAATAACCACCAGGGGTGCTATGCAGGATGCCCCGAGTTTGGCGAAACTCGGGATCTTCACGAGCTCTAGCGACGCCCCAAGATGAAAGAACTAATGGTAGCAAGACAAAGTTTGTCTGTCGGCACACCTCCAGTTTCATTGGTTTATCTAGATTAACTCTGGGTGGCCATCATCCCTTGGGCGTTGCCATATGGGCGGTCGACAAACTGGGGCTCACGTGATCATACGGTCGGTGCATGGTCGTGCATTCTTTCACTTGTTTGTCGTTCCACCGAGTGCATTAGAGGCACAAGCAAGTTATCAAATAAATGCATTTAGTACAATGATATTAGTCACATTGCCGTAGGGTATAGGTGTCTTAAAGTTTACAAATTGTACACTGAATGCGTATTAGACTAATTTGTAGTTTAATCGTTTCGCGTTATACCACGAGGGCACGCTCGCCCTCCTCTTCCTCTGGATTGGATTGGCGCGGCTCGCTACGTGCTTGCGCTAGCATTTCCGAGTACAGATTGGTGTGCGCTTGGTTTTCGCACTGGGCTTTCAACAGATCGCTCGTTGCTCTTTTTCTTTCCTCTGGATTTAATTGGCGCGGCTCCCTACGTGCTTGCGCTCCTATTTCCGAGCACAGATTGGTGTGCGCCTGATTTTTACACTGGGCTTTGAACAGATCGCTCGTTGCTCGAGCTAAAGTAAGGGTTCGAGACGAAGGGAGCGTCGGCTAGCGCAGAAGTGGTTTGCCGCGCGCTTACCGTGTAAGCACTCAGGAATGTCGGAAAACTCTCATGCAGAGATAAAAAAACTACGCTTTATTTTCTTTTACATTGTGGAGCACCTTCATACTGGCTAGCGCCGAACGATGGCTTCTAACAACCGCAGGAAATAGTCTTTATACTGGGTAGCCCCAGCGATCCATGGCTTCTAACAAACGCAAGAAAGGGTCTTTGCAGCGCACGTGGCCGTTGAGTGCCACCACATTCATCCCAGGTGGGACTCCAGCATCAGTGCAGTTACTCTGTACCCACTGCTGACGAGGTGGCGCTTCACTTTTTGACAATAACTTTCTATTTTTCGCGTGTGAATGCCCGTGTTGGTTTCCACAAATTTAAGTGCACGCTGTGGTTAACTGTCTCTCAATGCAGATTAAGGCATAGCCCCGTTAGCATCCACTGAATTTGGGACACAGTTGTATGCGGCCAATTCGTCACTATGAATAATGGTCCCCGGTTGAACATTGGCTGCAATAATGGCGCCTAGCGTCGCCGCCTTTCGTCGGTCGACCTTGAAAAGTAGCAGCACCCCTCAGGTCGCGCAGACCATGCCGAAGACCCATGGGCCACCATCTTTAACAACACCGTAGTTTTGGCGGCTCGGCGGAACGTTGTCGCCCGTCATTAGGCGGCCTCGATTGCACTTTTGCTCGCCGCGAAGAAGGCACTCGTCAATTTGCGCTGTCTTCCCGGGGCAACCGAGTGGAGCTCGCGCTAGCAGCTCGTCCCTCGCGACCTTACGGGGGTAGCTCCTCCAGTCGGCGATGGCGTGCTCCGATAGAGGAAACAAGTCTACGGTCTCTTTCAACATTCATATGTCTACACTTTTGCTCGCGCAGTACGTGAGCCAAATCATTTGCCGCCTGGAGAGGTGGTCGTTCGGACGGCCGAGGCGGTCCGTGTTGGCGCAGTAACTTCCTTCGCCTCTCTGCCCGTGCCGTGCAGCGGTACCGTGGACCTGCCAAAATTGATTTCGGCACCGGAAGGCAGCCCGGCGTCCATTCTTAGTCTTGCAATTCAATGTGACTACTTCGCCTGCGCAGGTTGGTTGGTCCGGGTTGAACCCCAGGTGCTCGCAGGTGCTCCAGTACTCCGATGACGACGCCGGACCTGGCCTGGGGCTGGGGCGCGGTGGACGAGCTTGCTTGAAACAGGAGAGAGCCGAAGCGATCGCACCAACTATTCCTCCGCAGCCTAGTCACACCAGTCTACGCTGGGAAAGCATAATTTGACCGCCACCCTATCTCCGCAGACGACGGCCTTCGCCTAACTCGTCACAGAGTCAGCGCACTCACGTTTTGGAAAGGCAAAAATGACGCTGAAACTCTACGTCGGACATGTAGGTGAACGGGTCCAGACAGTCATATTGACGCTTGCTGCCGCTGGGTGCGATTACACAGGCTGCTGCTGCCGCCACCATGTTCCCGAGTTCAACTCGAGGGGGGTTTCGCGATGTACGAGTTTGGCCCGAGTTCGCGTATCAATCAAAACCATACGTCACGCCCCGCGCGAGGCCTGTAACTCTTGTGCGTGCGCCCGCCATGGTTGGGCCACGCCCAACTTATTTTGCGGCAACAGCGACGTGGTTCGGAACTGAGAGGCATCAACAATCTTGACCGCCGACAGAAAATACGCACAGCACACTGTCATCGGTGATGTACTGAGAACCACTATCTAAAACAAAGCGGCGACTTTCGCTGGCTTATGCATCGATCTTCTTAGGCTGTGATGGGCCACAACATGGTTCATTGTCTGCATTGTAGCGACGTAGCGCACAGCAAATAATTATCGGAACGACACTGTAGCTGCTTGCAAGGTGTCGATGCGCCGTGGTGGATGACGATGCTGAGCAGTGCGTAGTGTTTTCCAACGTGAAGATATCGCAGCTGTTGTTTGAGATGGCTGCTCTGTCATCGGTGGTGTATCGGATTTGCAGTGTCGCAAACACGGTGAGCGCCGAGAAACGCTCGCTTTTTTAAACCCAGTGCGATGACATTTCTTCATCACAAGCACGGCACACTAATAGTTGCAACCCCTTCCTGCGTTCAAAGTTTAATTTCCTAACTGCACACAGGAGCCATGATCCGCCAAAATGCGATTGCTGCGCTGTCGTTACTATATCTATCTGCGATCGCTGTTAGCTCAGCAGCAGAGACAATCGGCAAGCACAATGGAGAGAACAACTCTGCGTATACATGCGAACAGAGGCACCTTCACTGGGCAAGCGATGACAAGCGATGAATTGTGTCACTGGGCAGCGCGCTCTTCCTTGCAATGCATCGCGGAGGCTTCGCGCACGCAGGTAAACTGGTGCACTTTCACTGTGCTGCGTCACTACGGACCCTAGAATACCGCACAGCCATTTTGCAGTGACAACCGTTGCTCCCGTCGTTTCAGTTGGTAAAGCGGTGGCCTTAATAGCCGCCTCAGTGAAGCACCTGCGCTGAACAACCATGCCGCAGCGCTGCGTGGCCATTCCCCTAATAGTCAGGAAATGGAAAGATCACTGTCATGACTGACTTTATCAATGATTAGAGTGCCTCGATGCGCGCGGGCATCAAGGCACCCTATCAAGGATAGCACTGCAGTGCTCCTGGCGACTGCTCACCGTATGAACTCCCTCGTGCGTGCGACTCTCTAAAATATATCCGCTTGTAAGCTTTCGCCTCACTGTCGCCACTCGCGGCAAAAAAAGTGCAATATTTTATAATTCGCTCGATCTCTGTTTGTCATCAAACATTTATGGCATTCCAAACGAAAAACAGATACTTCAAGAAATAAAGTGTTTCTTATTTTATTTGTTGTATTTCAACGTAATCGATCGAGGGAAAGTGTAGGCGCAACAGTCCACCGCATGTGCCCTGTTCGCATTCGTCGGAGGATAGAAAGATAATGCTCGAAAGAGGAGGCACGCCCTTTACTCGCCCTAGAAAGGCGTGGCAAGTGGCTCACGGCAAGTGTGCAGATAGACAGCGGTACCGTCACGGTATTGCTAAATGGTGATAATACGTTGATAACAATACGCGGCGCTGGCGCGTTTTGCTGCGCAGTCTTCTGTGCTTGAAGCACGGAATCACTGTGCCGCGCAGGGTGCGCTCATGTTGTCATACGCGGCTTTATCTCGACATTTCTTTTTGCCTGCTGTTCTTGCACGTTCCTTGCTATCTCCGTTCACTGACTGCCATCAAACAAACTCGGGTGAAACTCGTATGAACGAGAAACTCGGCGCATCCTGCATAGCACCCCAGGTCAGATGCTTTCTCATTGCTGCGCCATTTTGTGTTTACGAGCAAGCATCCGCTCGCGTTCAAGACCATTCTTTCCCATGCATTGGCGCTGCTCTGCATCGCATTTCTGCGTGGACAGAATGGATGAAATGTTCGCCTTGCTTAACAGTGCTCATCAGGAACTGCTCAACGCTGCTTCACTGCATGCTTCCGGTTCAAATTCACAACACGCAGTTCATCGAAAATGTTCTTGGTGTTCTCGACGCTTGTTGCGAGAATCTGTTTTCGCCGCACTCGGTTCACTTGAGGGCCCCGTGTTAACCCTCTGCTATCCTACATATAACTCTCGCCATAAACTCTTGCTCTGATGACCAACGCACCCCTCCGCAACACCAAGCCGCGAACCCAGCCTTTAAGCAGCGACTTGCCCACGACAACTTCGTAGACTTGTCTACCGACGCCCGAGACAGCGGTTTTAGGTTTTAAGGATGAAAAAAAAAAGCTGTCAGCCCTTCCACTGGGGTGGAGATGGAAGACCAGCGAAGCTTTACTATGGTGGGAATTACGCATTTCCAATTATGACGATTAAGATATGATGGTGTAATTGGTTATTTGAACTATTAACCAATGAGAACTATACATGATCCGGCGGTTTTCATTTATTGTGTGTATATATATACATATATATGTATATGTGTGTATATATACTTATATGTATGTATATATTTTATTGGTCTCGCAGCCCTTTTTGTTCGCGAGAAAACTTGACTTAGGAGTGTCGTGTATAAGCGTGAAAGTTGTGTTTTGGGTCTGTGACTGTGAGTGTCAGCCACCAATAGATACACTCAAGCAATCACGACGCGGATGTCCTCGTCGTCTTCAACGTGCCACGGAAAAACACAGGAGCGCGTCTGCTTCACTAAAACTGCTACAGAAGTTTCGTAGGATTTGTTCTGGCGCGCAACAGCAACACACAGTTCCGGCGGCTCGTAACAATGCAAGTTGAAAGTTCACGCACATCTGCTCCGGCGAGCTGTAGAACCCCTGACTGGAGGTGCAAAGGGAGATGGCACACCAACATGGCTGCACTTCCGGCTTCAAAAACGTGACGTCAGGGCCTCTCCTGTTTTGTTTATTTCCTCCATGCTCGCTAGCAATCCCAGCGTGGCGCGTGCCGCGTTTCTACCAATCACAGAGCAGCGCGCTGCCCGTACTTTCTATTAATCATAGCATGGCGCCGCGGCATCCGCGGCAGCGGCGGTGCCGGCCGGACGGGCGGGGAAAAGCAACAGGAAGAACAAGAACGCTCGCTTTCGTGCATAGCGTTCGCCGCCAGCGTTTCCGAGAAAACATTACGGCTACATAAGCTGCAGTTGCTGGGAAGCGTGAGAAGCAGTCAGGGATCTTTGAATGCCATCGCGTTATACTCTTAATGTCGATGCTTAAATGGATACTCAACAAAACATTTCCCGCTGAGGTTTTTACTCTAAACGAAAGCTTGGGTTCTAAAATTGGTTGCCACAACCTTGTTTTCAGGGAGAAACTTGCCGAAAGTAATGAATTTATTGCATTTTCTTGCAGAATACTACGTCTAGCGGCCGCACCGTCAACTAGAGGAAGTGACGTTTCTGTGACGTTATCTGTGCCGGATACCGGCGTGCGAGCCATCACCCGCGTCTCTCCACCCCCATGGACGGCGCCGACCGGCAGCGAACGACGTCTCAACAGCGCAATTGCTCGCGGCCGCACACTTGTTTTCGCAAGTGGAGCTTGTAAACTAAGTCTTACATATTGCCGTTGGCGTTGTCTGCTGCTTTGTGATCAGTGAAGCACCTGGCACGACACAGGAGAATGCCTCTACGCTGCTGCACGCGAAAAGTATCATCGGGCGAAACAAGCCCTGTCATAGCTTTACGGCAGAGCCGAAGTTTCGCAGGATATGGATTCGCGGTGCGCGCCCATCGCAGCCAACATATGGGTACCGTCAAAGCGTGACTTTCTCTGCTCCGAACACTTCGAGTACAGTGACTATAAGACGAGCCCTGCTTTGCTGCAGAGCAGCTGCATGTCAGCGAAAGGGCGCTGTGGCATCGTAGTAGCAGGGTTCTTCAATACTTATCATCTGGTCATGAAACTTCCGCGTAAAGCTATGGGTGATGATGATGAATAAGCATTTATTGGGCCCAAAATATATTGGTGGTGCCCACAGGCACCAGACGGGGGGTTCCCTAGTTACGGGACCCATATGTTCCCAGTAGCTCCTGGCCCCTGTCCGTCAGTGCGAGCTGAATCGGTTGGGCGGGGCGGCTGGATAACGCTATGGGTGAGCTTCATATAGCACCTGTAGTGGACGCACCACACCGCCGGCGCAAGTATAGTAAGTGGACTGGAGCAGACGCCGAACGGATGCCACAGCCATTCTATGCGTACGCTTGCTATTGCGCAAGGGTCGACTGCCTATATCGGCGTGTTGTTGCCCACACAACCTGCAAATCGCCGCCTTGTTACTGTAAAGTGTTCAGAAACTTAAACGCGAACAATTTTGAAACAACTTCAGCGCCTTGTTACAACCACTCCCGATGCGCTGCTGGTGCTGCCGCCGCTGCCACCGCCGCCGGTGCCGCCACCCAAAATACAGCTGTTGGTAAAGAAATCTGTAAAATAAACACTGCCTATCGGAAGAGTCGGGTCTTCCGAGTCGAATTTTGACGATTCCCTGATTATTTCATATTTGATTGCAATAGCAATTATATGGACATTCCAAGCGGATTTCTGCCGTCGGCGTCGCCGTCGTCGTCCTTTCCGTATATAGTCCAAGGGCGATAAAATCGTCGCCGCGGCCCGTATGCTGTATGTGCGAGTGAAAGTGGACGAGGGATGCGCGCTTTAGGAGGAAATAAAGATTCTATCAATGTACTCGCACAGTGGATTAGCAAGCGCAGAGTGCAATCACTCTGCCTGAAGAGACTCATCGCAAGGAAGCATCTGTGAATATATATTGTGAGCCACTACTACTGCCGAAAGGGTCTACTGTCGCCAAGCTCGTCAACGCTGCGCCGGTATGTGTCGTCAGTGTTTCGCCTGCCACATCTTCCGCGCATTGTACGCCCGCAGAAGGCCACACTAGTGCTATTAAGGCCACCTTGAGTGCAGATCTAAATCCGGCCCAGACGGATGCACTCCTCACCATTTTAATGAAGCATGAAGCTTGTTTTGACGTTTCTTCGCGAGGCCTGGCTCAGACCACTGTAACTACTCATCGAATTGAAACAGACGGCTCTCGCATCATTCGCCGTCGCCCTCGTGTCACCTTCGGAGCGAAAAGTTATAGAAGAATAAGTGAACGACATGCTGACACGCAATATTATAAGGCCTTCAGCAAGCCCTTGGTCTTCTCCTGTTGTGCTTGTTAAAAAAAAAAGGATGGTTCTGTGCGCTTTTGCATCGATTATAGGGCGCTAAACAAAATTACCCGCAAGGTTATTTATCCAATGTCTCGTATTGACGATGCTTTGGATACCTTACAAGGTGCCGAGTATTTCTCGAGCCTCGACTTGCGCTCTGGATATTGGCAGATTCCAATGCATGAGCAAGATAAAGAAAAGACTGCGTTTGCTACACCTGATGGCCTTTTCGAGTTTAACGTGATGACTTTTGGACTGTGCAATGCGCCAGCTACGTTTGAACGTATGATAGATACAGTACTCCGTGGCTTAAAATGGAAGACATGCCTTTGGTATTTGGACGCCATTGTCCTCTTTTCGTCGAGTTTCTCCCAGCACCTACAACGTCTAGACCAAGTTCTGACGTGTCTAGGAAAGGCTGGTCTCCAACTCAATACTAAAAAGTGCCGCTTTGCAAGCCGAAGCATTAAAGTATTGGGCCACGTCGTGAGTAAGCATGGCATCCCGCCTGATCCCGATAAAACGCTGCAGTGCTGCAATTTCCGCCCCCAACCACACTTAAAGAACTCCGCAGCTTTCTAGGACTCGCGTCCTACTTCCGCCGCTTTGTCCGTGACTTCGCCACCATCGCCGCTCCTGTACACAAACTTCTGACTTCGAGCGCGTCCTTTGTGTGGTCGGACGACTGTGAAGCCGCCTTCCAGACCCTCAAACGACATCTCACGTCAGGGCCCGTGCTCCGCCATTTCGATGCAACCGCCCCGGCTACTCTACACACTAATGCCAGTGGGCACGGAATTGGCGCTGTCCTGCTGCAGCGGAATCAGAAGTCTGAAGAGCAAGTCGTGGCTTATGCAAGTCGTACTCTTTCTCCTGCTCAGCGCAATTACACAATTGCAGAACAGGAATGCCTCGCCATCGTGTGGTCAATACAAAAATTTCGACCCTATCTCTACGGCCGCCATTTCACAATTGTGACCGACCATCATGCTCTCTGTTGGTTGTCGTCCCTGAAAAACTTGTCTGGACGCCTCGGCCGTTGGGTACTGCGCTTGCAGGAATATGACTTCACTGTCACGTATAGGTCCGGCAAACAACATCAAGATGCCGACGCTTTGTCACGCTGCCCACTGTCTCCAAACGCCCATGCTTCACCTTCGGTCTGCACGTCACCATCTAGCCACACGTCTCAGCACACGTCCAGTAGCCCGGGATAGGCGGTTGCCTCAGTTGACTTTCTTCCGTCTACTGACCTCGTCTCACTCCAGCTTACTGACCCATACTGCCGAACGCTGATCGACCGACTTACTGGCTTGGCACGACCCCCCAACAGTCGCTTAAGACGACAACTTTCACGTTTTAAGCTTCAGGGTAACCTGAAGGTAACCGGTGGTACCACTGGTGACCGGTGGGTACCAGTCATACCTCGCTCACTTTGACTCCAAGTATTAGAAGCACGTCACGACGACGCGACGACTGGCCACTTGGGCTTTCTTAAGACCTACGACCGCATACAAACGCGTTGTTTCTGGCCGGGTCTTTCCATCTCTGTCGCCAAATACGTTAGCTCCTGCGCGTCATGCCAACACAGAAAACGCTCGACATCCCTTCCAGCCGGTCCTCTGCAGCCTCTACCATGCCCGTCCACCACCTTCGAAATTGTGGGCACAGACTTGACGGACCCCTCCCACTCACGCCCGCTGGTCACCGCTGGATCGTTACCGCAGTGGATCATCTCACGCGGTACGCTGAGACAGCTGCTCTTCGCTCTGGTACTGCCTCCGAAGTCGCCTAGTTTTTTGTGCACGCTATCGTTTTGCGCCACGGCGCACCTCGTCTCCTCCTGAGTGACCGTGGCAAGACGTTCCTTTCGCATGTGATTCGTGAAGTCCTCCAGGCCTCTTACACCACCCATAAGACCACATCAGCGTACCATCCGCAAACAAATGGTCTTACAGAGCGTTTTCATCGAACTTTGTCCTACATGAAGACAACGTATGTTCGACCCGATCACACCAACTGGGACACCATTCTACCTTTCGTGACGTTTGCGTATAATACTGCCGTCCAACGTACAACCAATTACAGTCCCTTCTTCCTTGTGCATGGTCGTGCGCCGTCTTTCGTCTTGTACAGTACGCTCCTTTCAGCACCTGCTGCTCCATCCGCGTCTCTTCCTGAAGAATTTGCTGCTCGCATCGCCCGCTGCCGTGAAATTGCCCGCGCCAACACCGCTACCATTCAGGACAAAAGGAAAATTCGCTATGATGCGACGCGTCGCGTTGCTTCGTTTCGCCCTGGCGACGAAGTTATTTTGTGGACACCTGTTCGCCCACCGGGCCTCTGTGAAAAGTTTCTCCACAGATATCTCGGCCCCTACACCGTTTTGCAAAGAACTTCGGCCGTGAACTAACGCGTCACTCCTGTCAGCTCAGCTACTGACCGCCGCCGCCACACTACGGAAATGGTTCACGTATCTCGCCTGAAACCCTACATTCGCCGTACCTACCCTTTCTAGCTTGCGGTCTTGCTGGCCTCCTTCCTGAAGGGGGGTAAGTTAGTGTGAGCGCATTTTGTGCATATCGTCGTCGTCATCAGTACATACGACTCATCATCTTGTGTGAGCGCTATTTGTGCATATCGTCGTCGTCATTTGTACATACGACTCATCATCATCTTTTGTCTCGTGCGGTGCTTCGTCTCTGACTCGGGAGGCAGCTCGGAAATAAAGGCATCGCATCGGCCGACGTCTCACAATATATATTGTGAGCTTTATTCATACGCTTCATATTATCCTCTGTACATACTCATCATCAACATTTTGGGCCTGGTGGTGGGGCTCTCGCTTGAGAGAATAAAGAAGAGAGGGACGGCCTAAACGTTATCTCACAAGTGGTGGAGTGTGCTGTCCGGTTCCTCGTCCTCTCGCTACCGGTCTATCTTCAACACCACCTACGCTACATCCCTGGAGCTCCGTTCGGGTCGCCGCCTCTTCCAACTGCACTCGACCATGTCCCAAGACCAGGAGGCCAATACCGCGACATCCACCTTGCCTGCTCCGGCGCCAACCCCTTCTTGGACAGTCATCATCATCATCATCATCATCATCAGCCTATATTTTATGTCCACTGCACGACAAAGGCCTCTCCCTGCGATCTCCAATTACTCCTGTCTTGCGCTAGCGCATTCCAACTTGCGCCTGCAAATTTCCTAACTTCATCGTCCCATCTGGTTTTCTGCCGACCTCGACTGCGCTTCCCTTCTCTTGGTATCCATTCTGTAACCCTAATGGTCCACCGGATATCCATCCTACGCATTACATGGCCTGCCCAGCTCCATTTCTTCCGCTTAATGTCATGGAGTAACAGATGGTATAACAGTATATTTATTCAAAGATGGAGGAGATATCATGCTTGAAAAGCTTGCGGCCCTTTATACGCAAAGCCTCACAACTTCATGTGTACCAGAGAGCTTGGACAGTCACCACCCCTCAAAAGGGTCCACCGGTGCTTGCTGGACTACGCGGTGACGACGTTGGAGACTGGTTGGAACAATACGAGCGCGTGAATGACTTTAATCACTGGGGCGAATCTGCAAAAGTGCGGCACGTCGCCTTCTATCTCACCGGCGTCGCAAAAACTTGGTTTTCCAACCATGCGCTCGATCTCGTAAACTGGAGCACGTTTAAACTTCACCTACGACAGATTTTCGCGAACTCTTCTGTCCGCTCTGATATCGCCTAGAAGAAGCTTGCTCAGCGTGTTCAGCACACGGGAGAGTCGTACACTTCGTACATAGAGGACGCACTCGCCCTCTGCCGCCGCGTGAACAGCTCGATGGCGGAGAGTGACCGTGTACGCCACCTGCTCAAGGGTATTGCGACTGTGCATGGCATCCAATGCTCTTGTGCTGAACCCCACTACCGTCGCAGACATCATCAGTACGTGTCAGCGCCTGGATGATCTTACTATGATTCGCTTACACCCTGACACGTCTGATTTCAAGGCGTCCAATGATAGCGAGCTACCTGCACTGATTCGCTCCATAATCCGTGAGGAACTGCACGCCCAAGCTTTGTCATCCCCCCTTGCAGTCCATATGACATCTCCTGGTGGCGGCCTACGCCATATCGTGAGAGAAGAGATAGCTGCCGTGACGTTCCCGCCAATGCCGAGCCCGCGCTCTATCCCCACACCAACTTATGCTCAGGTTGCCTCTCTGGTGCCACCTCGCAGCAGCCACCGCAGCAGGCACCGCAGCAGGCACTTGCATTTCACGGGTCCCTGAATCCCATCACTGTGCGACCACCACCTCTTGAGTCTTACAACGCATGGAGCCCACCTGGACCTGTTTGCTACTATTGCGGCGTCCGTGGCCACATTTCACGGTTTTGCCGACGCCGTCAGCAAGATGAAAGACGTGGCTATGACGGTTTTGAAAGGGATGAGTTTTCTGGCCCTGTACCTCAACATCGGCGGTCTTACTACAATTATTACCTTGGACGTTCCCCATCTCCACAGGAATTCAACGCTGCCGGTTCATTGCGCTTCCCGCGTCGTCGCTCTCCATCACCGATGCAGCGCTCCTCTTCCCCTCTTCGACCGGCTACTTCGTCCTCCGATCACCGCCCGGAAAACTAAATAGTGCAGCTTCAGGAGGGAAAGCTGCATCCTTTGGACAACTTGAAACTCCTCCGGAGCGCCCGTAAAATGTACTTTTGGTGTTTGTTGAAGGTTTACGGACTGAATCCTTGGTTGACACGGGTGCATCGCTTTCCATTATTAGTACTGACTTGTGTTCTCGTTTGCGAAAAGTGAAGGCTCCATATAATGACGCTCTCCTACATTGTGCTAATGCAATTCTTATTCAGCCCTCCGGTGTTTCACTGCACGTGTTTTCATTGATGGCATCCGTCACCACATTCAGTTTGCGGAGCTATCTTCGAGTACCTACGCCATGATCTTGGGATGGGGCTTTCTGTCCTCAGCGTCAGCTTTCATATCTTGCCGTCAGCGACTATTCATATGACGGACACTGAATCTTCGTCCACTGTCGATGCTCACAGCCTGCGCTTCGTCGCGTGTACTGACTCTTTCATTCCCCCGGGCAGTGAGCATGTTCTAACACTGACTTCCGACACGATTGTAAATGGTGATGTGTTCCTTGCACCGAGCCGTCACTGCATATCTGGTGGGCTTATCATTGCTACTAGCCTGGTGCGGTTTCAAGACGGTAGAGCGTTGATCGCCGTACATAACCCTACTTTTTCGCCAGTAGTGCTCTCGCAGGGCACCGCTGTGACCTGCTTTACTGACACCGAACCCCTTTCACTAGTACCCCTTCACACCAACTCACCAGCTTTGTCTACCACAACTGACGATCATGCTGCGTCCACTACTTTAACGGCCGCGATAAATCCCGATCTGACTGCTGCGCAGAAAGAAGACCTTTTGGCCCTACTGCAAAAACACAGCGCCTTATTTGACGTTAACTCCAAGCTTCTGGGACGCACTTCCGTTGATGTGCATCGCATCGAAACCGAAGGCAGTTTGATTGTAAGCCGTCGCCCGTATCGCGTGTCTTTCGCAGAACGAAAAATCATTGCGGACAACGTCGATGACATGCTTAAAAGAGACATCAGTCGACCATCGTCCAGTTCTTGGTCGTCTCCTGTTGTGTTGGTCCGCAAGAAAGACGGCTCTGTACGATTTTGCGTCGATTATCGAGCACTTGATAAGATCACGCGCAAAGACGTGTATCCGATGCCAAGAATCGACGATGCCATTGACTCCCTCCAGGGCGCTGAATATTTCTCAAGTCTAGACCTTCGATCCGGGTACTGGCAAATCCCCTTGCACGAAGCGGACAAGGACAACACAGCCTTTGCAACATCAGATGGACTTTACGAGCTCAACGTCATGCCCTTCGGTTTATGTAATGCTCCTGCAACATTTTAACGCATCATCGACACAATTTTACGCGGCCTAAGGTGGAAGACCTGTCTGTGTTATTTAGATGACATCGTTATTTTTTCTACAACTTTTCGTCAGCACCTTGAGCGTTTGGACGACGTTTTAACATGCATTTCTAACGCTGGACTCCAACTCAACACAAAGAAATGTCATTTTGCCCGAAAGAACATCAAAGTGTTGGGCCACCTTATCAGTAAAGATGGCGTTCGACTAGATCCTGACAAGGTTGCTGCCGTGATTCGCTTCCCTCGCCCTGAAAATAAAAAAAAACAAGAAGTTTCTTGGGCCTGGCTTCCTATTTCCGCCGCTTCATCAGTCATTTTGCTGCTATGGCGTCGCCTCTGCACAAGTTGCTGACGTCGGGCACTGCTCTCACTTGGACAGACGACTGCGAAAGTTATTTCCAAGCCCTCAAGCAAGCCTTGACATCCGACCCCGTCCTGTGTCACTTCGATGAGAACGCCCCTACTTGTTTGTACACCGACGCTAGTGGCCATGGGGTCGGTGCTGTCCTTCTACAGCATGATACCACTGCACGAGAGAGAGCTGTTGCGTATGCCAGTCGCGCATTAACGGCGGCCGAACGGAACTACTCGATCACAGAGCAGGAATGCCTCGCAGTAGTTTGGGCTATACAAAAATTTCGACCATATCTTTATGGACGCCACTTCACTGTCATAACCGACCATCACGCCTTATGCTGGTTGTCGTCACTGAAAAAATTTGTCTGGACGCCTTGGCCGCTGCGTGGTCCGATTACAAGAATACGATTTTGACGTTGTGTACAAGTCTGGAAAACAACATCAAGATGCCGACGCTCTGTCTCGCTGCCTGCTGCCTCTATTATTTTCGAGCACGTCTCTCCATTCCGCGCCACTTGATGATGAGACCATATCTCCACTTACGTTATTACCGCTAGCGGTTACTGACACGCCATCTTCTAATCGCAGCAATCAGTTCGTCTCGTGTCAAGGTTCTGATCCCTACTGCAGCAGCAGCATCCAACGGCTGTGCGGTACTATTTCTGCACGGAATGCTCGATTACGTCGACAACTGCGACTATTTAAGCTCGACAACGATGTGCTGCACCGCTACATTTACAACACCGACGGACACCGCTGGGTACCTGTTCTTCCACGTTCGCTGCGCACAGAAATCCTTGAAGCCTTTCACGACGACCCATCTGCTGGCCACTTGGGTTTCCACAAAACATACCACGGCGTTCGGAGCCGTTTCTTTTGGACAGGCATCTCTACCATTGTGGCCAAGTACGTCGCTTCTTGCGTCCAGTGTCAACGGCGGAAACGACCGACTTCGCCTCCTGCTGGCCTTTTACAGTCCATCCCATAGTTGCCATCCACACCTTTTGCCATAGTTGGAATAGACTTGGTCAGACCTCTGCCCATAACACCAGCAGGTTATCGGTGGATCGTGACAGCTGTCGACCACCTCACACGGTACGCAGAGACCGCGCCTCTACGCTCTAGTTCGGCCTCAGACGTTGCTGACTTCTTTCTGGATGCCATTGTGCTGCTTCATGGTGCACCTCGTGTACTGTTGAGTGATCGTGGCAAGACTTTCATGTCAACAATGATCGAAGAAGTACTCAAAGCTTGTGGCACAGTTCATAAGACGACATCCGCGTACCACTCCCAAACAAATGGCTTAACAGAGCGATTTCGTCGCACGTTAACAGATATGATAACAATGTATTTCGGGCCAAGCCACGACAACTGGGACAAACTTTTACCTTTTGTGACGTTTTCTCACAACATTGCCATCCAGCGAACTACAGGGTACTCACCCTGTTACGTCATCACTAGGTTGCCATAAAAGATGAGTGCGTAGGAAATAAAGGGCAGTGTTTTTCCACGGTATCAAGTGTGCTGTTTCGCTTCGGCTGCTCCCCGCGAGTTGGCTATGACAGTGGCGACGAAGATGGGATGAAAGTGTGATCTGCTGGGGCTGCCTGGAAATTCCCCTGTTGAGGCTGTGTTCTCTGCCGTATATCAGTTGAGAATGCCTGGAGTCGGCAAGCTTGAGCCGTTTGACGTGGGAACAACCAGCTGGGTTGAGTATCAAGAGCGGGTAGAACAATTTTTCATAGCCAACGACGTCGAAGATGAAAAAAAGCGAGCAGTACTTCTCACCTGTTTGGGACCTGCCACGTATTCATTACTGCGGAACCTGTTGTCACCGTCGAAGCCTTCAGAAACAAGCCTGTCAACGATCCTTGACGAACTGAAGAAGCATTTTTCGCCGAGACCATCGGAAGTGGTTGCAACGTTCAGGTTTAATTCAAGAATACGTCATTCTGGTGAAACTGCTGGGGATTTTTTCGCTAGCCTGAACAAACTTTCTGACGATTGTGCTTTCGGCACGTTCCGAGACAGAATGCTTCGTGACCGCATTGTGGCAGGGATCAACGATGAGGCAACGCAGCGACGACTGTTGGAGTCACCAGATTTGACCCTTGATACCGCAAAGAAGACAGTTATCGCGATGGAAGCGGCGAACAAAGATTCTCGCGCGCTGTCAACGGCCATGCCAATGACTGTTGCGCCGACGAATGCCGTGTCACGTGATACAGGAAAGCAGAAGCATAAACCTGCTTCATGTTTCCGCTGCGGAGGCGAGCATCTGGCGACGCAGTGTCGACATGCAAGTAGCGTCTGTCACAAGTGTCGAAGCAAGGGGCACCTGGCGCGAGTATGCAAGGGCAAGGCAGTTACAGTTACGAGAGCAAGCGGTTCAGCGTTTTTTTCCCGGAAGCATCAGTCAATCCATACCGTAGACGACGAAGAAAGCCGCTCTGAGACACCGGCACCGCAAGTATACGAAATGTGGCAAGTGCGCGCACCGGCTCACGACGGTAGCCCGTACCGGGTTGAGGTCTCCGTGAATGGAACTTCACTCATTATGGAACTCGACACGGGAGCAAGTGTGTCTGTCGTGTCGGAAGAGACCTTTCACCGCACATTTCCGTCATGTCGCCTGGAACCGTCAAGCGTCATGCTGAAAGGTTACACCGGTGAGCTATCCCCGGTGCAAGGCAGCCTGCCTGCCACTGTACGACTAGGAAACCATGAGTGCCGGGACCTGTTGTACGTCGTCCCAGGACACTGCCCGTCCCTGATGGGACGTGGCTGGATGAAAGGCCTCGGAATTGAACTGCGCAATGTGATGGACGTTAAGGCTATCGCGTCGGTTGAGGGACTCGTCGCTGAGTATGCGAGTGTTTTCGACGACGCCTTGGGAACATTCAAGGGAGTGTCTGCGAAAATAACAATTGAAGAAAACGTGAAGCCGAGGTTTTTCAAGGCTCGTCCTGTTCCGTTCGTAATGATCGACCGCGTCAACGAGGAACTGATGTGCATGGAACGAGTTGGAGTGCTGCCTCCACTTAAGACTTCGGAATGGGCTGCGCCTATCGTGCCTATCTTGAAGCGAAGTGGCCAGATTCGGATATGTAGCGACTTCAAGGTCACTGTTAATCCCGTGACAGTGCCTGAAAAATACCCGATACCACGCGTTGAAGACCTATTTAGCCGTCTTAGCGGTGGCGAGAAGTTCAGCAAGTTGGACTTGAAGGATGCGTGTTTGCAAGTTCAACTGGACGAGGCATCCCGCAAGCTGGTGACAATCAACACACCAAAAGGACTGTACCAATACACTCGTTTGCCTTTTGGCGTCACATCTGCTCCTTCAATTTTCCAGCGGGAGATGGAAAACCTGCTACAAGGGCTCAGACACGTTGTGGTGTATTTCGACGACGTTCTTGCGACTGGACGCGACGACCAGGACCACCTAACAAACCTGGGCCTATAGTTCTAAGCCGACTGAAGCAAACTGGGCTTAAATTGAAGCTTGATAAGTGTACCTTCCTGGAACGGCAAGTTCAATACCTGGGTCACGCTGTGACGGCTGCGGGGTTTCAACCTAACCCTGAAAAGGTAGAGGCTGTGCTGACGGCCCCTAGACCCAAAGATGTCAAGGGATTACAGAGTTACCTAGGCCTAGTCAACTTTTACCGCAGGTTTCTGCCGGGGCTGTCTAGTGTGTTGCATCCCTTGAACGAGCTGCTTGTGGCCAAGGTGCCTTGGGAGTGGCGTGAGGATCACGAACGTGCTTTCCAAAGGAGCAAGGAGCTACTTGTTTCAGCAGCAGATGCTGGCGCATTATGACCCCAAGAAACCCGTGGTTCTCGTATGCGATGCGTCATCGTACGGCGTTGGCGCCGTTCTGGTCCTTAGGGAAGACTCGGGGGCTGAACGACCAATCGCATTTGCATCACGAAGTCTCGCGCCAGCCGAGCGGAACTACAGTCATCTCGACAAGGAGGCTCTTGCGCTCATGTTTGGCGTAACCAAGTTCCGACAATACCTCTGGGGACGCGAGTTCGAGGCTATTACGGATCATAAACCATTACTGGGCTTGCTGGCTCCGGACAAGCGCGTGCCTGAGATGTGTTCACCGCGTATCATGCGTTGGGCGCTGATGCTTGGACATATAACTACAAGCTCATGTACCGGCCGGGAGCAAGCATTGCCAACACGGATGGTTTGAGTCGCCTACCACTACCAGTGTACGCTCAACCTGTGGAGAGGCCAGCGGAAGTTTTCATGCTGGAGGCTGCTTATCCTCGGGTACTGCGGTCGACTGTAGTCGTGGAAGCTACGTTCAAGCACTCAACCTTAGCGAAGCTACGAGATGCCTTATGGTCTGGAGCTGAGCTACGTGTCCCCGAGTTCAGGTTCTACGCAGATCGAAAACTTCAGATGAGCGTGCAAGAAGACTGTATACTTCTCGGATCGCGGGTGATCATCCCAAGTGCATTGCAGCAAGAATTGTTGCGACTCCTTCATGAGGGGCACCTTGGAATGACCAAGATGAAGGCTATCGCCAGGAGTCACGTCTGGCGTCCCTCGTTGGACGAGGACATTACTGCTGCAGTTCGCCAGTGTCAGGTCTGCCAAGAACACCAGAGGGTTGCGCGGCCAGTAGCGATGATGCCATAGCCGTTTCCGGACAGACCATGGTCTCGCGTTCATATTGACTGCGCTGTACCTTTGAAGAACCGCTACTTGCTGGTCGTTATCGATGCATTTTCAAAGTGGATGGAGGCCGTGCCTATATCTACACCATCGGCAGAGGCAACTATCTCATGCCTGAGGGTTATGTTTGCCACTCACAGATTGCCAGATGTAGTGGTGTCCGACAACGGACCAGCGTTCGTGAGTGAGGAATTCAGAAGCTTCCTGCATCGAAATGACATCAAACAAGTACTGACAGCTCCATACCATCCAGGGTCAAACGGGGCTGCAGAACGGGCAGTTCAGTGCATCAAGTCAAAGCTAAAGAAATCGACTGAAGGGAGTTTTACATGCTAACTTGCTCGTATTCTTTTCAATTATAGGATTACTCCCCACGAAACTACCGGGTGCTCGCCAGCGGAGCTGATCATGGGCTGTAAGTTAAAGACTGCTCTAACCTTGCTGCATCCAGACATGAGAGCTAATGTCTTGCTGAGGCAGCTCAAGCAGAAGATTGTCCATGATGGTGGAGCTCGAACCACGCCGCCCGCAAGACCCGGAGACTACATCTACGCACGGAATTTCCGTTCATGGCCAACCTGGATGCCAGCAAGAGTGACTGACAGAGTCACCGATAACATCGCTGATGTCGTTTTGTCAGACGGTAGGTGTTGGCGGCGCCATCAAGAACACCTGCGACCGAACTTCGCCCCATTTAGTACGCCTCCTGGACTGCCGCCTGCGCGACAGACTTCTTCACCGCCGCCAGGGTTACCGCCTGTACAACAAGCTTCGTCAACCACGTAGTGCGTGCCGGAACAGGCGGGTGTGCAACCGGCTGGGCAACAAGTTCCGCTACCCAGCAAGTGTGAGTCGGAGCAACGGAATCCCGATGCTGAGTCGTGTCTTGAAACATGCAGCGAAAGTGGAACAACAGTAACACGCGATCTGGTTGTGCCTACTACCCATGACAGTACGCCAATGCTGCGAAGAAGCACGAGGACAAAAAAAAAAAAAAACCCAGTTGTGCGTGTCTGACCACGAAGGACGCTAAACTATCGTTGTTTTTCTGGTTTTGTTTGTTGGTGGGGAGGAGTGTAACATAATAGCCACCGGAACACGCGCTGATGTGTTATCGCTAACAGATTGCATATACGGCGTGTTACGTCATCACTAGGTTGCTATAAAAGATGAGTGCGTAGGAAATAAAGGGCAGTGTTTTTCCACGGTATCAAGTGTGCCGTTTCGCTTCGGCTGCTCCCCGCGAGTTGGCTATGACACACCCTTCTACCTCGTTTACGGCCATTTAGAAGAGCTATGAATTGGGCTAGTTGGTGTGCATTCAATTTTTTTCTTGCGCTTAGTAAGACGCCACAGGGATGAAACGGACACTGGAAATGAAGCGGACACGAAGTGACACATGGGTCCGCTTTATTTCCAGTGTCCGTTTCATCCTTGTGGCGTCTTACTAGCGCAAGAAAAAATGAATCGTTTACGGCCGTTCGCCTACATTCACCATCGACGCCGCTTTCTTAACTGCCCCAACTAACACCTCGGCCAGTATACCAGAACAGTTCGTCTCGCGTCTCCACGAATGTCTTGACCGTGCTCGCTTCAACACTGAAGTCAGTCAACTAGACCGCAAGCAACGTTACATCTCCCGTCGAGACCTCTCCTTTCGTCCTGGACATGAAGTGCTCCTTTCGACGCCCATTCGTACACCCGGTTTGTGTGAGAAGTTTTAGTCACGCTTCCTTGGCCCCTACATTACAAACATCCCCAGTGAACTATCGTGTTACTCCCGTCGAGGTTTCTTGTGACCATCGTAGTCGTGGTTCGGTGATCGTTCACGTTTCGCGTCTCAAACGATTCGTTCCGCGTTTCCCGCCTGGCTAAGTCGCGGCCTGGCTAGCCGCTTACGCGCGCGGGGAAATTAGTGTGAGCATTATTCATACGCTCCATATTCTCCTCTGTACATACTCATCATCACCATTTTGGGCCTGGTGGTGGGGCTCTCGCTTGAGAGAATAAAGAAGAGAGTGACGGCCTAAACGTCATCGCACAATATATATATATATATATATATATATATATATATATATATATATATATATATATATATATATATAAGACAATCAGTCCCTAGCCGATACGCCAAAATAAACAGATATTTCTCACCATGCACATATACTATATACGCGGTGCAGCTTTGTATGTCTTGCATTTCGGGGTAAAACGGCATCAGAATTGATGTCAAGCTGTTCTTGCCTACTGAGCTGCGGGGTTCAGTTTCCCTGTTCGGAGGCCACAGGCCGGCCACGCATGAGGGCGAGCACGTGTCGACGCAGGGATGGACAGCGGCGTGAGGGCTTCTGGTAACGACGCTACTAAGTTGAGACGACGAGGAAACGGGATGCAATGTCGCAAAAAGAGCAGCGACCAGCAGCGCGCGCCCAGTTTATGTGAGATGTTTTGTCGGAGATGAACCGCACACTGTTCCGTACTTTTAAGGCTGGTGGGGGGGAGGGGGGCGGAGGTTTTAAAGGTTTTAGATTTGAGAATGACTTTTGTTTGAATTTTTGAAGACGGAAGCATGGGCTTTCTGTCAAGAGTTGGTTGATGTGGTTCAGCATGCATGAGAATGAGCTGTGCTTTAGGCATGGACTTGCCATGCCGGAATCACTCGTCTTGGAAAATAATTTTACCTTTTCTGAGGGACATGTGCGCTGGTCTTTTAAACCCAGGAAAAAAATAGGCGTTTTACCATTTCACTCCTATCATTTGAACATGGCAAAATGAACCACTGCTGTTCTTTGCCTCTAGTTCGTGCTGAAGAAATTGTGTCTTGACAAGTTGCATGGGCTTTCCACGCACAGTCATATCAGCAGTTGTTGAAATGCTCCTGCAGATGTTTAAGAAAGTGGGCAGCGAGGATGAAGACGAATCCATGCACGAGGAAGAAGTGTCAGCTGCGAGTCGTGCGTTATATACACAAAATCTCGCATAATCGTGAGATGGTGCTGAGTAGGCACAATGCTCTCGTGGTAATATCGACCCCCTATAATCTCACCCATCTTTTCTGTCGTATAGGCGCAGCAAGCGATAAGAATGAGGACGCACAAAAATAAGGGCATTTATCCTTTCGTCCTGCAGTGGACATAAATATAGGCTGATGATGATGATGATGATCCTTTCGTGAAATGCACTTGCGGTGTGAGATAGACTTGCCGCTGTCATGTGGGAGTATGGAGATGGTCTAACAAGAAAGCCCATGAAATATTGATTCAGAGAGCCCGCCTTCAACGAAAGAAACAAAGAACGCGTTCGGCAGAGCATGTCGACTCTTGCAGTTGTGAGGCATTGTTTCGGGAAGCAAGGATTCTAGACAGAAGCTGCAATGAGAAAGTCCTGTTATTACTGGAAGGAACCTAATTACCCCCTTCCCCCCCCAAAAAAAAAGAAGAAAAGGGGGCGGGAGGGGGGTGCGTCAGTGAGAATTCTGTTCCTTTGTACGTGAAAGAAACTCGAAATCACTCGAGGCATGTATCACATAGTTCCAACCCTTTCTCGTGCTGTTTTTATTGCGATAGCAATTATATGGACACTTGAACCGGATTTCTGCCGTCGGCGTCGTCGTCGTCGACGTCGCCGTGAGGTTCCCTATAGATAAAATCTTCGCCGCGCGCCGTATGCCCGAGGGGAAGCGTGCGGGGACGCGCGCTATCGCGGAGAGCGAACGCACTCAATCTCCCACGCGCAAGCAAGAAAGCAGGAAGCCAGCGCCGGAGGGAGCAAGGGGGGGGGGGGGGCGCACTTCTCTGCCAACAACCACGCTCGTCGCTCGCTCGCACCGTCTCTTATCTCCACACGGCTCTGACCTTTATGCGCCGCGTGCATTCGCCGCTCAGTTTCCGTTGAAGCGATAGACCGCACGTACCTTCGCCCGCTGCGGCGTATGCTTGCTGCCAGCGTTTTGACAGTCGTTGTCTGCTGTCATTCAGTGTGATCTCTTCGTGTTTGTGCGCGCTCACACCACGCTTGTTTATTCAGTTCGTAATAGTCGGGCCACATTTTCCAACGCACGCTACACACGCAATGCTGCCCGGATCGGCAGTGCAGCGCTACAGGTGTGTCCCTTCGCACGCGCTGCCCACGGGAAGCGCTTCTCATCAACACCACCGTTTCACACGCGCCTTCTCGTGGTCATCGAGTCTCTCTTCATGTCGGTCTACTTACGCCGCAGCACACCTGCTTACTTAATCAGCTCATGTTTACTACAATTCATATTGCTACCAAAGCCGCTCACCTTACTTCGTATGACATTGCTGTATTGCTATCGCATTCATTGCTTCGCCCTTAGGGCGAAACTGTGACATTTTTTTAACCCCACAAACCCGACTGCCATTCTATAGCAAAAAAATCAAAACAGCTTATTCACATTTATTTGCGGCTATAGGGGGTATATTGCTACATAGAAGACAATGAAGCAATTGTTGTGTACACATTAATTAGTACGCCAATTATTTACTTCGTAATTAATTTGCAGAACTATCCACAACTGAGAACTCCCTCCGGTATATCAGAAACACGTGTATGGGCCCTGCATAGGGTTTCCAGAGCTTAAATCCGAGTTTTAGGTGCTAAAATTAGCGTATCAAAAATGATACATTGGGCTTTATGGATTTAATCTTTATTTGAGCTTGAGGCCATGTACGCCATAGGGATATATATTTTATGGCGACATTCTGCAATAAACCGATGAGACTAGCGCTTGTCGCGTGTTCCTCCCCTCCGCAATTTATTTTTAGCTCCGTGTAAGGTTTTTTTTCTGTTTCTTTTCTTTTTCTGCGCTCCTAATTATTTTAAAAATGAGGAATTTGCAACTGTAACATAAGTATGTCCTCCAATTTCATTACACATCCAGGGCGATTGTGGATCTTGTGAAGGTAGTCACTGGGGCCAACGCGAACTTCCCTCCGCTAATGACCTGTCTTTGTAACATCCTAGTGCCTGCAAGTGAATAACCCAGCGCATTTTGGCACGTGCTGAGGCGCTTTATATGCAGTCAAGCATATGACTCCTTTAAGAATGCGAACAGAACAATTCGGCCATTGGCGTACATTACAAATAATCGTGGATAATTGCTGCACAATTTGTTTTTTGCCGTGTTCTCGCGTGCAACCTTACCCTTCCGCTCCGTTCTTCTTGTTTTCATACCCTTTTAGATAATCTGTCATCACGTGTACTACTTTTACCACGTATTTCGCCTTCAGTACACATGACTTATTGAATGCGTCAAGTCAGATGTAAGTACTCGTGCAATGTATTTGCTTCGCCGTCCTCGCTCCTTGCGCTGTTTCTACGCTTTCTAACTCAAAACAACTCACTCAGCATCGCACCTTTTATTGCGATAGCAATTATATGGACACTTAAACCGGATTTCTGCCGTCGCCGTCGCCATGAGGTTCCGTATAGATTCCAAGGGCGACAAAATCGTCGCCGCACGCCGTATGCGCGAGCGAAAGCGCGCGGGGGACGCGCGCGCTATCACGGAGAGCGAACGCACGGCCGAAAGCAAACGCGACCGTCGCGCGAAAGGCCGTGGAGGTATGGTAGGGAGGGAGGGAGGGAGGGAGGGAGGCGGGCGACGCTGTGCTCCGGCACCAAAGGCGTATCTTGCAATCGGGCGTAAGGGGAACTTGCCACTCAATCTCTCACGCGAAAGCAAGAAAGCGGGAAAGCAGCGCGGGAGGGAGGGGGGGGGGCGCAGCTTCTACTCTGCCAACAACTCCGTTCGTACTTTGCCCCGCTGTGGCCGTCGCCCGCTCGGTCTCTTATCTCCACACGGCTTTGACCTTTGTAGGCGCCATGCATCCGCCGCTCAGTTTCCTTTGAAACGATGGACCGTAGGAACATTGCCCGCTGCGGTGGCTGCGATTGCTGCCAGCGTTTTGACAGTCGTTGTCTGCGGTCATTCAGTGTGAGCTATCCATGTTTGCTTGTGCGCGCTGACACCACGATTGTTAATTCAGTTAGTAAGCGGATGTGTCCAAGTTTATGCAGCCGATAAAACTACTAGCCCTACACCGAATAGCTCTCTACTAATTTGCTATCGCAATTGATGCTTCGCCTTTCGGGCGAAATTGCGACATTTATTTGCAGCAATATATCGTGCAGGCGTAAATGTGTTGCGAGAAACAACGTAGTTTCATTACTATCCGGTTTAGTCGAACTCCCCGAAAATACTCAGCCTATACAAGTCCTCCAAATCACGTGCCTGCAGTTGTATGACGAATGCTAAGACCTTGCAGATTTCTTGGCTAAACGACAATGTATTATTAAGTGCAGATGGCGAACATGTACGCTGGGTCAAGTCAAGTAAAGTGAGCCAGATAATGCGTATCAACAGCTCTAGGAGCAGTGAAATAAGAACGTACAAGGATCGCATAATTGAACAAATGTAAGGCTCGGGACCAATAGCCCAACAATTTTCACGCAGTGACGGTTGTTGAAGAAGAACAAACTGACGCGCCAGCATCAGCAACGACTACGCCTCTGCACGACTAGCTTGACAGAAAGCTCGCACACGTACACAGAAGACCAGTCACATGAGTGACGATACAGCGCAAGCACTACCAGACGGTATGACAGTCCTAGAATCAAAATTTATTTATTTAATAAATAATTGATTTATTTATGTATTCAGTACCCACAGGCTAGAGCACTGCACGGGCCGATTTTTTCAGCCCGGGCCCGGCCCGGGCCCGTTTTTACGTTGGGCGGCCCGCCCGAGCCCGATCAAAACTTTTATGGCGAGACCCGGGCCCGGCCCGGGCCCGGAAATAATCTACGTTACCCGCCCGGCCCGGCCCGTCACCCCTTTACCTTAGGCCCGAGCCAGGCCCGAGCCCGACTCGAAACCGGCCCGAACCCGGCCGGAGACCGAAAAATAAGGTTTTTCAGAGTTGAGACGCCCGAGAATAAGTCGCTGCACGTTACATGCACACCACCAGAAAGCCCGAGCCCGGCCCGGGCCCGCGTCAAATAACCCGAGCCCGGCCCGGGCCCGGGTCAAAAAGCACACGCCGTGCCTGAGCCCGGCCCGAGCCCGTGAAAAAACTGTTCTACCCGGCCTGGCCCGGCCCGCGGGCCGGGCCGGGCTCGGGCTTTCGGATAAGCCCGAGTCCGTGCAGTGCTCTACCACAGGCGCCAAAAGGCATTACAGTGGAGGAGGGGGGGGGGGGGGGGGTTACAAAACAGAAACGTTCATAAAATATGTTTTGTACACGACGCATGACGCAAAAAAAGAACAAAAGTTCAACAAAAGTTCGAGAAGCTGCAAAACAGGGTAAATTATACATGGGCAATACAACAAAAAGGTCAAAGAAACAGGGTAGTTCGGTCACTTCAACACAGGAAAAAATAGATCATTTGACGCGACGTTGAAAACACTGGCAGGTAACATATTCAATTCTTGTAGCGTTTTTGAAAAAAAAATGATTTCTGATGCAGTTCTGTCTTGCACGGAACCTCTCGTACCTTTAGCGCATGGTCCACGAGTTGCGACGGGTAATGAGGCAGCATTATATATTTGTCCCTTCTATACCAGTGGTACGGTAGTATATGGAATGAAAAAGCTTCAGAGGCAGCTTTCTGCGTCGTGCTTCTAAGGTAGCCCATTGAAATTCTTCTTTAGCACTCGTAGCGCTGAAATTAACTTTCTATTGACCTGACACCTACTACCAGTAGCGCACCCAGGATCTCTGCCAGGGGGGATTGCATTTTCGTGGTGGTGGGGAGCAAGCACTTTGCATAATATGCAATTACCTTGCTTTAGCCAGAGGAATCCAACCGCAAACAAAATGCCTAATAATTATAATAAGATATTGTCACGTAGTAGTGACGCTGAAGTAAACAGTCGTAAAACTGTGTATGACGAAACTGATTCTTTATTGGGCGAACCTGTGCCCACAAAAGCAAGCTACACTCAAAGCACAACGAAAGCGGCGAACACAGTCGGCGGTCGTCGAAATCTGATCAGCGGCGAAGCGCGTCGGCTTTTATACCTGAGTCATCGAAGGTTCCAGATTAATCCCTGATGCCCGCGTGTCTTCCAGAGAGTTCTAGACAATTCGCGTCGGTCATACAATCAGATAACATAAGCGTCGGTGAAAACAGGCAACGAAAAGAAGCATCGATAACGTTCTAGAAACTTCCGATACAGGCGCGTCCTGCGCCGAGCGATAACGTTTAACATTTGTTAGCCGGTGGAAAGCGGCCACCAGTGAAAGATACGTGTCAATATTGACACGAAGGATGATGACGATGCTCATTTCTTCAGTGTTTTGCTCAATGTAGCTTAAAGGTAAATGATCAGGAAAGTTCGTCCTCAAGCCACTTCCTAAATTGTAATGACACTGTGAACAGAGCACTGAAGGTACACGTTGGACTGGTGGGGCTGGATGCGTGGGCGGGGGGGGGGGGGGGAGTGTTAACTCGGCAGCAGAGGGGGAGGGGGTTACAACACTCGATCACCCCCCCCCCCCCTTTTTTGTCGGTGCGCCACTGCCTACGGCACACCTACATTGGGCACTCTCTCAAGTTTATCAATGTCACGTGCCGTCGGAGGGTCCCACACTACACAGGCGTACTCAAGGAGGGACCTTACGTACGTTTTCTATAGCAGCTCTCGTGTAGACTGGCTGAATGCTCTGGAGTCCCTACGAAGAACATCTAGCATTTTCCCGGCCTTCGCCGGTACACAGTTAACCTGTTTCTGCCACGATAATTATGGGGTGTACCAAGCACCCTAGTATTTAAACTGTGTTGCTTTAGCTATTCAATTGTTATTCAATGTATAAGACAAATTTATACAGTTATTCCTTACGGTGAATGTCATGTTGACTGTTCTCGTTAGGTTTATCTGCATGCGCCACTTAATGCACCGTTGACTAATTAAATTGAGGCCTTGCTGAATCAGACTCGCACCATTCATGGTGCTAGTCACCCTGTATAACACGCAGTCACCTGCAAATGGGCTTAAGTATAAGAAAAACAGCAAAGGCCCCAGGACGGAGTCCCGAGATACACCGGGTGTAACTTCTTGCAGGCTCGACTGAACCTCGTTTACAACCGCGACCTGTCGGCGCATGGTAAGACATTAACCCATGAGACAACCTGCTGGTGAATTTTATATTTAGGCTTTTTTTTCTATGAGGAATGAATTTGGTACCGTATCGCAAGTCCTTCTGAAATCGACGAACATACACTTAACTGAAATGTGTTTATCCAAAGCAGAAGCAATATCGTTTGTGAATTCTAAACACTGTGTAATACTACGAGAAAACCCCTTACGAAATCCGTGTTGGGAGGACGTAATCGCCGAATTAGTATTCAAATGAGCTGAAATGCTCGTGAATAGAATATGCTCTAGTATTTTGCATGTGATGGATGTCAGTGATATTGGACGATAGCTTGAAACGTCACATCTAGGGACAGACTTATGAACAGGGACCACAACACCTATTTTCCAGTCATCAGCAAGGGGAGGCTTCGAGCAGCGACTTATCAAAAATATTTTTCAAGTACTTGGAAAGCGATCCAGCTCATGATTTGAACAGTAGGTTGGGAAAGTCATCGGCACCACAGGCGTCACAAGAGTCGAGCCCTCGATGCAACGATTGGATGCCGCGCATGCTGATTACAACATCATTCATGTCACTTGCTGTTTCGAGCAGCGTTGGTTCTTCCGCAGAAGGCATTGTTGCAGGATGAAAACGGTACCGAAGTGAGCGTTCCCCAGCTTTCACGTTCAGTGGAACTGCATTACCGCCGAGTTTACCATTGCATTAGCGCCGAGCTGTTTTGGTTTATCGTTTAATCGTGATTGAATAGTTTCCAAATAACTGTATTTAGCAGTGCGTATTGCTTCTTTAGCTTCTCGAGTTTTTTCTTTTACTTTTTACTCTGTTTCCCTTGATGGTGTTCCGCAAAAAGCGCGATAAGTTCCCGGCCTTTTTGTTTGTGCGAGCTGGTGCAACCTTCGCATAAACTAAGGTTTGTTTTTACCTGTTCGCGTCGTCAGTACCTTAGATGGGACAAAACGCTCGCGCAATTTCAATATTTTAAGGGCGGAGCACTTTAGGGACCCGGGCTGTCGGCGCTAATGTGTCATGTCGTCACGATCACAAAACACAAACGCAAAACAGAGTCATAACATGCTAATACCAGCGCAAAACCGGGCAAAATTGAACTAGATTCAGAATAATATAATATACAGGAATACTCATCAATTACTCGTAATAATTAACACACACACACACACACACACACACACACACACATATATATATATATATATATATATATATATATATATATATATAGAAACTTTATTTGGCTGGAAAATATTTTAAGTATAGTGGTGGTCGGCGCCCCTCAGTCCAGTGCCCCACTGGCCTCTGCCGCCTGCCTGACCTGGCTAATTAAGTACTTTTGCCCTGCCAAGTCGGAACGGGCGCGCTGTGCCTCCCACTGCTCCATTGAGATATTATTAGTTGGCCTATGAGGGTGCTTAGTACACTGCCAGGTCACATGTATTAGTGTAGGTATGCCACCGCACCAAGGGCACGTGGCCCTATAGCGGGTGGGATACATGGCATTTAGCAGTTTTAGATGGGGGAATACCCCGGTCTGTATTTTGCGCCAATCGGCGGCCTCTTCCCCGCTAAGTTGTGGGTGAGGCGGCGGGTATTTTCTGCGGACTCCGCGCTGATGAGCAAGGATGTCTTTTACATTTAAATTGATGGGATTTTGTGAGGGATAGTGTGAGGGGTTGGGGTTCGAAGAGGACGCCATCGCTCGGTTAGTAGACGCTCGAGCTAAAGCGTTAGCCTGTTCGTATGTCCCGGAATAGACCCCTGCATGTCCCGGGCACCAGAGTAGGCGATGGCGGTGGTTGAACGATTTGGGGATTATCGCGAGGCTAGCCGCAGTCACGTGCCCCTTAAGAAACATGCAACATGTCTCCCGGGAGTCACTGACCACGACCGAGTCCCTTTCCGAACGCTCCGCGTGAGCGAGCGCGATCGCCACTGCTAACATTTCGGCCGAGGTGGGGGAGCCCGCCGTGGTCGACGCGGTAATTTGCTGCTGGCTGATCGCGTTCACGACTGCCAGGGCGTACCTCCTTTGGTAGCGCTGCCCGGTAGCCTCTGCATACGCAGCTGCGACCGTGTAGTACGTATTGTACCTAGCGTTATTGGAGTACATCGATTGAATATGTTGTGCGCGTGCTTTGCGCCTTTACTTGTTGTACTCGGGATGCATATTCTTGGTAATTGGAGCTACTGTATTTATTTATTTATTTATTTATTTATTTATTTATTTATTTATTTATTTATTTTACACTCAAGCGCACAGAGCTTAAAGAGGGGAGTGGGGTACATAATAGTAAACAAAATAGAAAATGTAATATCATGTACTATTCTAATGACATCTACAATACACAGGACGATACAATGTTAGGCTCATACAACAAAAGCAGGAATGAAGATACAATGCGAAGAACCGCGTTAAAACTTCATGCGTCATCAAATAAGTGACTGTAAATGGTTGCACAAAATTGATCATGGTCCGAAATGGAAACAATATCTGAGGGAAGGTGGTTCCAGTCACTGGACGTGCGTGGGACGAAAGAATAAAAAAAAAGTGTTAGTGCGGCAAGTAGTAACGTGTATCTTATGGTGGACCTCACTCAATTTTGGACCTCACCGAAGGAGGGAGAGGTACGGCCTCTTCGGTGAGATAAATCGGGTATGCTGGGATATTAAGTCGTGCCAATATTGCCCTACCAGTTTTTGTGAAGCTGAGGCGCTCCCTCTGTCGCATCAGAGTGGCCTGCCTCAGTTCGTCGAAAGTGTTGTGTACTCCCAAAGCTAGCATGCGCTCCGTGGAGGTAGATTTAGGCAGGCTCAGAGCCGCCTTGAAAGCTGTTTGAATTATCGTGTTGGCCTGCCTCTCCTCTTCCCTGTTCAGGATTTGGTAGGGCAAGCCATATGTGATTCGACTAATCACTAAGGCCTGTACGAGCTTTAGGGTATCGATTTCTCGCATTCCCGCCTTTCTATACGTCACTCGACGTATCATTTGGGCTATGTTGTGGGTTGCGGATGTGATGGTTTTGAGCGTCTGTGCTGCTCTCCCGTCGCTCTTAAGCCACAAACCCAGGACTCGCATCGTAGGTACCTCTCGGACCATTTGGCCCTCAACCACAATGGTAATCGACCCTCTGGATTTGTAGCCTTTCGCGTGTATCCGGATGACCTCGGATTTTTTGGGCGCGCACTTCAGCCCGCTCGTTCGGGAAAATTTCTCCACCGCTAATACCGCGGTTTGGAGCGAGTATTCTTTATCCCCTAGGGAACCTCTGCTCGCCCACAGCGTGATATTGTCAGCGTAAAGCGTGTAACCTAGGTCGGGTATCCGATCGAGATCGCGCGCAAGGCGACACATCGCCATGTTGAAGAGCAGAGGAGAGCTTATCGCTCCTTGAGGGGTTCCTTTGCTCGGCATTTTAACTATCTGCGATGTGATTTGGCCAATACTGAGGCTGGCCTCACGGTTGGAAAGAAACGCCCTTATGTAATTGTAGGTGCGCTCACCACAACCACGAGCGTTCGAGTTCCTCGAGTATTGCGCCGTGAGAGACATTGTCGAAGGCTCCTTTGAGGTCTAGTGCTAGGACTAGTCTCTCGTCACCGTACGGCATATTGGTTAGAATTTCGTCGAATTTCCTGTCAAGACGCGTTCCTCCTACTATTAATTAACATAACTTCTTTAAAATCGCTTCTAACACGCCTGGCTGATAACAGCGCAGCGCAAGAGAGGGTGCCACCACCCCACGAGCGTCCAATCAGCGCGCGACATCTGGCAGGAGAGGAGAAGCGCGCCTAGAAAAGCCGTCCCGCGCTGCGGGGCGCTCTTTCCCGCCATGGACGCACAGCAGCAAGCACGCTTGAAGCGCTAGCGGGCGCTCGCCCTTGAAGGACAGCGCCTACGCAGGGCTGATCAAGCGGTGCGCGCCAGAGAACCTGCTCGCCAACGCAGGCAAGCTAATCCCAACCTCATGACGGCCCAAACACAAGCTCCTCGCCAGCTGTCGACACACGATAAACACAGGACAAAACAAGATAAAAATAGGAAAGACACAAAGGAAACACCGACGAGTCACTGCTCCGCACTTCCTCGGCATTCACTTTGAGTGGAACTGCATTACCGGAGAGTTTTTACCATTGCATTAGCGACGATATTTTTTGCTTCAATAACCGCAACAACTTGTCCACAATTCTACATTTGGCTTCTGTTTCATATACTCGAAAATGAGCGTGTAATGCTTGATTAATACGATCTAGATCTGATTCTTTATATTTGTACACTCTTCTGTTAACATGGGTTGTGGTTTTAATATAGGCTAGTGGCATCGTCTACATGACTGCATGCTCATGCCTAATTAGTTTCTAGTCCATTTTGCGGTGGCTCCAAAATACATTGTTTTGTTTGCGGTCGTGTGCTCGTTCCGCTGAACTGGTTGTTTTGTTTTGCTTGTGCTTGTCGTTAGTGCTGTTTTATTATGCTACCACACGCGCTTGCCCAGCAGTCGTTCCGCTGAAAGCCTTTCCAAACACATAAGCCGCATATGCCGGCACTTTCACTGACCCAAAAAATGGAAGTCTCTAAGAGTAGAACGCGATAGCGTTATCGGGACCCGTTCGCATCGCATCGTTCGCACCCAGCAAGCAGGCTTCATTCACTGCAACACAGAACGTGGGAAAGCCAGTTTACAAAGACGAAGCTTACACCAATCTCCTTAAAGTCGGCTTCACATTTAAACATGAGGCATTGATGGAAGGCGTCTCTCCAGGGGCAATATAAGTCGTCTTATATTAAAATGTGAAGGCCCTAGGACCTTTTTTCATTATTTTATTAATTGTTTGTTATTGCCCAGACGGGCGCGCGTGTCGAAAACGCATTTTTGCCCTCCCGAGGATGCCAGCGCCATCGGGATAAGATTTTCGCAAGTAGGCTACCCGAGTAAGCCGTTGTTTTTAATTGTAGAAATGCTGGCAAAAGAGGTTTGTGTTTGAATTCCCTCGTAACAGAATTATGTTTTCTCGTACAATGAAATAACAGTTCGACGCCACCATGACTGTAGGTTGTGCTTAAGTTGTACTTTACCATTTTTCTGACGGATTTCACTTCGAGAAATAAAAATTTTGTTCACCAAAAGCCTGCACCCCAACGAAGGGCCTGCGCGGTCTCGATGGTTCGGAATGATTTTCTCTTGCACTAAAACCTTGTAGATGCGGTGGTTGCGGATGATTTTTTCCACCACAGACGACACCGACGCCGGATTTTTAGCGACATGGGGCCTTTAACGCTACCGCGTTAAAATGGACGCGATCGTGACGCCATGCTGCGAAGCGTGTATAGTACCACAGTGGTTACCCGCTGACTTTGCGGTTATGGTGGTTGCGCTCCAAGCACGAGGTGGCGGGATCGAATCCCGGCTGCGGCGGCCGCATTCCGACGGGGCGAAATACAACAACACCCGTGTGCCGTGCAGTGGGAGCACGTTAAAGATCCTCTGGAGGTGAAAGTTAATGAGGAGTCCCCCACTAAGGCGTGCCTCATAATAAAATCGTACTTTTGGCAAGTAACACCCCAGAATTAAATTCTGCAGGGGTTGTGTGAAAGGCACGTAAGAGAGAGAGAATAAAGTTTATTTAAATCTGCGGTGCAGGTATGTCCACTTGATTAGTGCTTGTCAAGTCGAGCAGACAACAGCAACAAAGCGATCGCAAGAATGTGAGCAGCATTGTATAACATGCAACGCCGGGCGCGTCGCCTGCCGAGCCCAGGGGCCAAGTATGACACGGCGGGGGAGGACGGCTTGCACCCTCCTCTCACCGCGACTCCCTTCTTTCGTGCACCTACTCTGAACCCTTATTCACTCCCCCACTTTATCTCCACATTGCCTCCCCCCAGCTCAACCGCCCACCGTAAGATACCCATGCGACGACACCAGGAAAACCTTCAATGTAAACAATACGAGTAAGATTTGAGTGAACGCGGTATAGTTAAACTATCGACCCTAGCATTAAAAGCCGTCTCGATTCCGCAAAAGACTCACCGCTTTAAAAAATAAAAAATAAAGCAACGAAGAACTACATAAGCGACACGCATTCCTTTCATACGAAAAGTATCACGAGCTCAACAAATATATAGGAGCCATCGCAGAATGATGCGAAAGGAGAATGTGAACAAACATGGCGAGCGTGCTATATCCAATGCAGAAATCCCGTTGTTTGGAACCTTTGCAAGAGGTGGCATTGGTAGGGTGAAGCTACAGGGAAATACGATATCACTGCAGAGATTTACGATTCCGAGCCTCAGTGGCATCGTTCTGTCAAAACAAGCGCAACTTGCTCCGAGCGTGTGTCGCATCTAAAGAAAAGTAACACGTACGGCACATACTTCACCCGGCGTCATGGTTTCATTGTTCCCACCGAGGAAAACAATCGCGAAACGTACGAGTACGCATCTGCGAAAAGATTTGCTCCTATGTTCTAGGACTACGTGACTTAGAAGTTGTGGCTGCCACCCGAGGAGATAGACTACAGCACAAAACTCCATTTGTGTATTGGAGGCCGGCACTATTTTAGTCTGCTTTGCATTTTCCTTCGCTGCTATGAAACCAGCAGCGAAAAACTCGAGCACAACTTTGTAATCAGTGCTTAGGCGACAAGATATTTCCAGGTATCTCGAGGCTTTAGTTATGTAGCTTTCAGAAATATACATTGATATACAGTAATAACAATAAAATGAAAACAAATAAGCTTTCTACACCAATTACAATACCCTAACGCCAATTATGGCGTAAGAAACGCCCTAATCGTCAACTTATTGAAAGATTTTATTAATGATGGATTCTATGAAGTAATGGCTGTGATACTGCATCGCCGTGAGCGCATAGAATACATTAATATGTTATTTTCGCGTATTGTTTCTCTTTCAATATACATTAGCATGGTTGAAGTACTGCATTTCAATTGTTTCATTTATGTTGCCATGCACCCTAAGATGACATAACTTTTGGCGGATAGGACATTAAAAATAATTAGGGAGAACCGATGTCACAGCATACCAGTGGTCCAAGCGTTAGGTCAAAATAGCAACATTAGGTCAAAATTGTGCTAAAGTTACTCTTTCAAAAAATCACATCATCTCACCCTACGGGCAACCATGGTGGAATGCGAAAGCATCGCGGGGGGTGCGCATCGGGTTTCCGTTACGTTTCACTTGGCAACACAACCCAATGAAAGTTAGAGTGAGAGAATGTATTGAGAAGAGAGGAGACGTGTGTACGGGGTTGTTGCGTCTTTATTTAGAGATCGTACGTGATTCCTAGCGTCGGTGCGCGCGGTATCTTAAAGACGATCCCGAAGCTCGGGGTCCGCTTGCCGACGCTGACGTTTACGTTCGGCTTCCCGAGCCTTCCTCTGCTCCGCGGCGGTGGCGCTGCCGCTGCAACTAGCGCCGACGTTGACGTTGTTGATAGCGTTTCGCACATCGTTGCACAGAGAGAGAATGACGGAAGCACAGCGAATGCGCGCTTTCTATGCGCCGAGACACTCGGGCCGCCTACCGGCGTACCCTTAGAGAGAGAGTGAGAGAGTGAGAGACAGTTATATGCAATGATTTGCTGCACCGCACCTGTGGCGGAGAGGGGAGGAAGGGCGCACACCTGCGTAGGAGAAGAGAATGAGGGAGAGTTGCGCATGCGCAGTATGGGTGCGGACGCCGCAGAACGGACACTGCCCCGAGCATATGATGCTCTCGCACTAAAAACGCAGGTGACTCCCTATATACAAACTCCCTCAGCAATTTGGCAAATATGGACGCCTGTCTTACTGTTTTAGTTTTTATTAGTTATTAAAGTTAGCACGAGTTAAGTCGTAGGTTCGGTTTGAGTGGTGAATAAAATTTTATGCGTGTCAAATGACCTATTGAGCTAAATGCAGCTCCACTGACGGGAAACCTAGGGAGGTGCGAAGCATGCAGGGTTGCACCGTTAGTGGGCTCATACTGCCCTAAAGGGCAGCTGAATCACTTTTCAAAAAAATGAGCTTTGAACGAATTATTATAGTTTTGCACCCCCTGAATACGAAAACGATAGTTTAAGAGGCCAGCAGTCACCGCAAGTTGCTTTAATTTAGCAAAAACAAGCCGCAGCGTCTGCGGGAGACGCCGCGTGCCGTTTAACGGCTCTGATGGCGAACACGATCATGACGCCATCTTAGGTATCCGCGAGGAGCATGATTCTAATAGAGCGCACACGTGACCCCTGTATTGACGTCATCCTTGCGCTCGGTCTTTCGCCGCTACGCTCGGCGTGTGAAGGGGGCGGAGCTTCAACGAAAATTTAAAGCGCGATTGCGGCGCTGCTACGCGCATAATGGCGAAAATAACTGCAGGAGTTCAGTTATACTGTGTCGGTCTTCCAAACCTCCGTAAATCTTCGAATTCTAAAGCCTCTTCACTTTCCCTTTAAGCAATGGCCGATAACCCTGTAAACGCGGCCTCGCCATTACGACGACAGAAGAGAAGTGAAATTCGACGCTGGAAGGATGAGTGGCAACGCAGTCAGCTGTGGAAGACGACAACGATGATGAACGCGGGAGCAGTGGCACGAGCGCTTGCCGAGCGCGAGGACGACCCACTTGCTTACCCTGACTACGACGACGACGGCAGGAGACGCCGACAGCCCGGGCGCATATGGTGCTTCGCACCTAAAATATCTAGCTGGTGCGTCTCACCTGCCACTTTCTCGCATTCTTCCATCGTGTCTGTTAGCGCTCAGAGACGCCATGGTATACAGCACTGCCTTCGGTATCGACCTTCATATTAGGCGATAGCGTTAAAGGCCCCCTTTTCCAGAAAATGCGGTGTCGTCGGCGGCGTTCTTTGTTATAGAAAAACCATCCCGAACCGCTCAGGCCCTCCACGTGGCACATAGATGTTGCTGCACTAATTGAATCTCTCAAAGTAAAATGCGTCAGAAAATTCGCACAGTACAACTTACACACACCTTACAGATATGATAGCGTCGTATTCTAATTTTAATATATGAGATAACATAATTCTGTTAAGCCGAAACTCAAACATAAACCCCTTTTCCAGCTGCCGTTGCAGGTCTGTCTTATTAGGAGAGGCACACCCAGCTCGGTTCCGTGAAGCACCATCCGATGGTGGTCGCCTCCGCGCATCCGCGGCTGCGATGGCGGTTGCCATACCGGGGGGGGGGGGGGGGGGGAGACAAAAGGACCAGAAAGCTCGCCTTCGGATGTTCCTTTCTTAAAGGCGAAGCTTAGCCCTTTAAGGGTGAAACATAAATATTATGAAACATAAAGGTTATTTTTATCTAAATGTGCAAAGCCCATCAAAAATAGGCATAAGCAACAAAAAGACAAAAATATTTGGGGGAACTTTTTATAGCGAAGCTATGGCTAGGCGAAACGACAATACGTCTGTCCGTCGCTTGTGCACAGAAACTATCATCATTGGCATTGGCTCAAGCGTCGTCTTCTTCCACAGCTTGCGCGTTGGCGCCCCTCGGGTTGAGCTTGGCTTTATGCGCTCGTGGTCTGCTCGGTACGCACTAGTGCCACTGCTCCAGCGTTCGTCGTCGTCGTCTTTTACCACTGCTGGCTGGTTAAATCTTCTCAGACTGAAATATTAAAAGTTCGAAACAAAAATGGAAGCCTGAAAGTGATGCAATTTCTTTGGCGCGGTTGTGCACCATCTCTGGGATCGGCCCACGCAAGAGGCCGCGTTTCCGCCAGAAAGCTCGCCTACGTGCATAGCCTTCGCCGCCAGTGTTTGCCAGTAACCATTATGGTTGCATAAGCTGCAGTCGTCGGGAACCGTGAGTAGCCGTCAGGCATCTTTGAATGCTATCGCGTTCCACTCTAGCTTAAAAGCGAAGCTGAAGCGCCCTCCCAATTTGTGTTTCTTTTTCCTGATTATGTTTAATATCGATGTATTCTGCACATTTAGATAAAAATAAGTATTTTTGCAGTATACACACACACACACATTATATATATATATATATATATATATATATATATATTAGAAGAACTTCTTGCTGGGCGAGTTGGTGCATAGCTGCATCGGGAAGCGTTGTTTTTTTTAACACGTGCCCCCTAAAAAGGAAGGGGGGGGGGAATGGGAGAAGGAGGGGGAGGGTTGCAAATCAAGCCCACCTCAATTCAACAGCTGCTGCGCAGAAAATTATTTTCCGCTCGATACAGAGTAACTTTATCCGTTCACGTCTTTTTTCCTGTGTTTGCCCGTTTGTACGCGCAACGCTTCCCGATACACACACACACACACACACACACACACACACACACACACACATATATATATATATATATATATATATATATATATATATATATATATATATATATAATATACATGAGCCCTTACTAAAAGGTTAATTGTTCGGCAATTCCTTTTGCACCAGTTACAAATATTCTCGAGCACCACATTTGAGAACTTAACGCAAGTATTTGCATTTGTGCCCTTGAAAAGAAAATGCTGTCTCGGCTGCGTACGCAGTACATTGGATGTTTTCAAAAGTAGAAAAAACGTAATTATAGGAAGAAATAATATAGAAAAAAAGAAAGAAAGAGAGACCCACGCGCATCCTTCAGTGGATTTGGTGGCACCGGGAAGGAACCGATGTTAATCCCTGTCTTCATCGTTGTGCAGGTTGCTTTGTGGCCTGCCGGCCTCATTACCGTGTCCAAAGAAAATGCCTTCCACGAGGACTACGCTACTACGCCTGCGCTGGACCGATGCAACATCGAAGCCGCACCAGACTCGGCATCCATCCTTCCTACGGCACTGCGCATGCTCCGACTGACCTACCCTGCGACGTCGGCAACCGCCTACCTCGACCGTATAAATAAGGAGCACCCACGCGCATCCTTCAGTGGATTTGGTGGCACCGGGAAGGAACCGATGTTAATCCCTGTCTTCATCGTTGTGCAGGTTAGTAACAAAAATGCGATTTCTTCCATACGAGATGACTCTCTAACCTTGACGGTGCTGCCAAGTCCACAATTCCTGATTGCCACAGTGTCGGATTGTATTGCTGTCATTAAGATGTTATTACTAGCTTCCGGCGATGTGGAACTTAATCCGGGGCCTACCTCGGATTCAGAGTCGGAGTCTAGTTCCACCAGCGAAATGTTAAAAAAGATTTTGAAGGAGCAAGCCAAAACGAACAAAAGATTGAAGGAATTAACCACTAACCTAAAACAAGTTGAATCAACGGTTGACAGCATTCAGAAGAGGGTTACTTCTATTGAAAAAGAAATGGGTAAGCTGCAGACGTTTGAACAAAAACTTGCTGAATGCGAAGCAACTTGTAGCAACACCAGCGCACAGGTCTTAGAATTGTTGGTTAAGGTAGACGACTTGGAAAATAGAAGCCGACGCAACAACCTTATAATATATGGCATCAAAGAGGAACCAGAAGAAGACGTCAAGTCACTGGAGGATCAAATTAAACATAAAGTATTTAAGGACGTGTTAGACATCGAAGTTACATCAGTGGAACGAATTCACAGAATAGGAAAATACAAGAAGGACCATCACCGGCCCGTTATTGTAAGATTTTATGATTTCACCGAAAAAGCCAAAATCCTGTCCTGCTGCAATAAGTTGAAAGGAACTGAAATCGTGATTTCGGAGGACTTTTCCAAAAGAATGCGAGATATACGAGCTAAACTTTGGCATTCCGCTGCCGACGAAAGAGCTAATGGCGTTAAAGTGTCACGACTGTACGACAAGATAAAAATTGATAAAAAGATTTTCGCTTGGGACTCTGTTAATAATCGCAGAATTGAGGTGACATCGTCTGCGTCTGCGCAAAAGCCCTCAACGAAAAGGCAGTCTGCGAAATGACAAAACCGCACCAAAAATCTCAGAATTATCTCGCTAAATGCACGCAGCATTGTTAATAAACTACATCTTCTGGAAATTATATTAATAACTCATGATCCCCATGTTTTAATTATTACTGAAACCTGGTTACATGATGGCGTTCAAGATTCTGAAATAGTTCCCTCTTCATACAAACTAATTCGCAAAGACAGAACAACGTGAGGAGGGGGCGTAGCGATTGCTATTAAGAATAATCTAAAGTTTACTCGTCTAGATGATATCGATGACCATGAAAGTGTATGGGGTATAATCACCTATCATGGAAAATCCATATTCTTGGGTGGTGTATATCGACCGCCAAATGCTCCTCCCGAATATTTAGAAATTATGCATGACTACATTGTTCAACGTACAAATTCACGGTCAAAAATAATTATATGTGGAGATTTTAACCTGCCTGGTATTAACTGGTCTGAAATAGCTCACGATGGCAAAGAGGCAGCTAGTGCAGAATAACTTTTACTAACTGCATTCAGCTTTTCATTAAATCAATTGGTCTGTTCCGATACCCGAGTTACTGACGCTAGTTCTTCATTGCTTGATCTTGTGCTGGTAAGCAGTTCACTTGAAAATTGTGCTGTTGATGTTCAAGACGGTATCTCCGATCATAATATGTTAATTTTGTCGTGTCCTTTTTCGCCTTCTCAAAAAACTACAACACCGAACGTTACTCTTGTCAGGGATTATACGCATGCCGATGACAGTGCTGTATTTGACTATCTAGAGTCCTGTTTTCCTGAATTCGAAAAAATGCAGGATGTAACCGCATTATGGTCACGCTTTAAAGAAGTTATAAGCTACTGTGAAAACCGCTATATTCCGTTAAAAAAGAAACGCGTTCATCGGGAGTACCCCTGGATCACACGTGATATAATACAGACGAAAAGGAAAATCAAGCGGCGCCGGAGGCGCGGAAAGACGGACGAGCTTCAGAAACTTATCAGTACCTTAAACGATAAAATTCGCACTGCAAGGCTTCGCTTCTTTTCCGTCACGCTGCCTTCATTCATGAACTGCGAACCGCACAAATTCTGGCGCTACTTATCCAAAGAACGCCCTGTCATTTCACAACTTACATGTGCAAACAAAATCATAACTGAGCCTGGCGCCATCGCAAAGGAATTCAATATGTTTTTCCAATCTGTCTTCACACGCGTATCTTCTGAAGCAACACTCCCAGCGTATTCCCTCAACTACGTAATGCCAGAACTTGTAATTGACGAACATGGAATATTGAGCCTCCTGTCTAAACTTGATTTAAAGAAGTCACCGGGCCCCGACAATATATCAAATACTTTTCTTAATAGATATGCAATTTGGATTGTATAAATTGTACACGACATCTTTGGCAACACTGTCAATTCCTGACGACTGGCGATGGGCAAAAGTTATTCCCATACATAAATCTGGTTCCAGAGCCGAGGCTAGCAACTACCGTCCGGTTTCACTAACCAGCACATGTTGCAAGATATTAGAGCACATCATTTTTAAAGCTATCATAACACATTTAGAAAGGAATAACTTACTATACAGTCGGCAACATGGTTTTCGATCAGGCCTATCAACCGTAACCCAGCTTGCAGAGATAACTAATGATATTGCTAACGTGATTAATGATAGAGGGCAACTAGATGCAATCTTTCTCGATTTTTCAAAAGCGTTTGATGTCGTTCCCCACCATGAACTAATCACAAAAATGCGTGCAATAGGTATTCAGAATAATATAATTTCATGGGTTGAGTGCTATCTGCGAAACCGCAAGCAATTCGTTGCCTTGAACGATGAAGTATCAGGCAATTTAAGTGTTTTCTCTGGCGTCCCCCAAGGATCGGTTTTGGCACCAATTTTGTTCCTTATTTATATTAATGACATACATTTGTGCATTAAATCACCCATTCAATTACGGCTATTCGCAGATGACTGCGTCATATACTCAACAATAAATACAAAGCAAGACCAAGTTCAGCTGAATCATTCATTACAATTAATTCATGCATGGTGTAAAAAGTGGGGAATGGCACTCAACGCCAAAAAAACTATGAGCATAACTTTTACAAATAAGAAAACTCCGCTGAACTTTGCCTACACTCTTGACAATAAGGAAATTGGTAAAAGTAACCACGTGAAATATCTGGGCGTAACGCTAACGTCCAACCTAAGCTGGGAGTCCACATTGATGCTGTGTGTTCTAGGGCACAAGGAAAATTGGCGTTTTTGAGGAGAAAGCTTCGTAATGCACCTCCTGCAACGAAGCTAACTGCCTATAAAGCTCTTATAAGACCTGCCCTGGAATATGCAGACATCATTTGGGATCCGTATCAAAAATATCTGGTTAAGAAAATAGAACGGATTCAAAATTTGGCAGTTCGGTTCATTTTTTCAGATTATTCTAGGCATACTAGCGTAACAAATCTGCTGAACAAAGCCCAGCTTCCCTCACTCGCACACCGCAGAATAACTTCCAAGCTAAAATTTTTGTATCTTCTTTATCATGGTCGTTTCAAAATTCCACGAGATGATTACCTCTTTGAACCTTTTAAACATTCTTCACGAACAAACCATAACAAAGTGCTTCGACAACCCATTAGTCACAACAATGCCCATAAATACTCTGTTTTTCCCTCCTCTATTTCTTATTGGAATCGATTACCGGAAAGTGCTGTCAACTGTGAGACCGTGCAATCATTTACTGATCACATTCAGGATTTAGAATTTGTATGAATGATAAAACTCATGTGGTATTTGTTTCTGGAAAAGAGAAATCCAGCTGTTAATTCTTGTCTATATTACCTTTTGTTCCTTTGTCTTAACAATGTCGTGAGTGTTTTGTTCCCTTTATATATTTATGCCTGTGTGTGTGACCATGCTGTATGTAATACTCGAGTGTATTCTGTTGTACCACTCCTGCTTGGACCGCCAAGGTCTGCAGTATATTGAAATAAATAAATAAATAAATATAGAAGGTCGGATACCGCGAAGGTCAGATACACGCACGATAAGATTTGCTACCCCCATTTTCTCGACAGGGGAAGGGCTGGTGATTTTTCTTCGTTTCCCTCAGAAATAGAAAGAAATATGCGGAAATAGACACTGGCATTTTAAACCCGTGTTACACTTCGCACAATTGCACTGTTTGCATTTATCATAAAGGCTCTCAGCTTTATCAGTGATGCGGGTTGGCCAACTTAAAATGTCACTAAAACTGCTGCATATATGAGGATCGATAAAAATCACTACTTAATTATCCTGGAAACTGATAACATATTCCTGTTGACGTCACCGCCTCGTTCTTCTTGTGTCTGTTTTTATTGACGCTATGGCGGCTTTATCAAGAATCAACCAGCTAGTCCAAGATCAAGTTATCTTGAGGTGAGCGTGGTTTTCAAAGCTCTCTATCGACAGCAAGAACAGATTGTGCAGCAAAACCAACAGTGAATATTACATATAAGCTCTTTTAGCGTTGATAATTCGGTTACTAAATTTGTAGAACCCGAGGTATTTGATTGCACGTCTTGAATTCGAGCAAGATGGCTTGATTTCTATGGATATATATACCGCTACGAAGAACAAGTGGCACTCTGACGGGGAGAAGATAACACGCGTATTTACTTGAGAGGTGTTGCACACAAGTGATACGAGTCGCACAATATTGAATTCGAAGCTGACACATATATTGGAAACACTGGAAGGAAGAACTGTTGACGAGTTTGCGGAGCAACCTAGTACAAAAAGGGGACATTGCGCCTAATTTGAAATTCGAGCTGAGTTCACTGATCAAATTTTTTTAGAGATACTGCCATAAGGAGCTGGCCACACCTACGCATCTGTCTTCTGCCTTAGTACCCCTAACAATGTATAGACTGTATATTGAAGTCTTGAAGCGAGTGCAAGTACGATAATCTAAAATGTTAATGCAATATGGCAGTGCAGTTCCATACCAGAACGCAATACAGTGAACAATACGCGTCCTTGTATCGAAGTGCGGTCCCATATTACATCATGATTTACCAACTAATCCACCAGTGTGTCTTAAACTAAAATTATTGGCAGGCTTCTCGAGTGCCTTCAGGACACACCATCTACTTCAGACGAAAACATTACGAACTCGAGCACTCGCTTCCCACGGAACGACGCGGATCATCAAGCCTAATCAGGCAGCAACAAACCCCCGTGCAAGTCGCACAGAGGACTTAGGTTGGCGCGAAAACATAGCTGGACGAGTTCAACATCTCGGGTCACTAACATCGAAGACGACGATCAAGACCTTTCGTCGACAAAATACTAATTAACAAGGGTGGTCAGTGTGACCCAATCACCAATACTGAGGCTGTTTGCTTAACTTGCTCTAGGCTACTTCCTACTCCCGTCAAAGTGGGAATCCGACATAAGATGGATTTGTGAGACAGTGCTGCTTCTATGTCTATAATAAAATCAGCAGAACCCCTCTCACGTTGACTGTCGATGGTAGTGTATTTAGCATTGAAGCAATATACCGACACAACGTATTGCCACCGTCGAAATGCCTTTTTTATGTGGCGTGTACAGCTGCGAGACTCCTCTCTCGCACTTTCCTATGAACACTCGCGTCACCTAGCGGCGTCGCCGCGAAGCCAGTGCCTCGCCTCCAAAATGCCGGGAGCGTCGGTGCGGGTGAACGCGATGAGAGACAACATATGGCAGCCAGGTTATTCCCTCGCTATTTTTTCTGGCCACGCCAGACCACCTAATGGTGCTGCCGATTAGTCATCGCATGCGTGCACCGACGCCTGTGCATGCGAACGGTGAGAATAGTTCCATCGGTGGCCGCACATCCATCGGCGCTAACTCTGAGAACAAAGTTGAAGAGCGGCACGTACACTGTGCATTCATGGCGCGGCTCGCTAAAGCGTTGGCGTGAAAAACGTTCCTTGAAAACCGGCACTAACCCATTACATCCGTAGCCGCGCGAGCTTGCGAAAAATCACAGCTTCTGTCCCAGAGAAACCCGTCTGAAGCTCCACCCAGCATGGGATACACTTTAAAGGTTTCCTAATAGTGCTTTCGGCTAGCCGTAATCGCCCATTGCGAGATGGCTGTTGGAAATGTAGCCGCGCTTCACTCCCGTGCTTCCCATTGCCCACGTTGCGTCATCTGGCGGCGCCACGGTAAAGTCCGTTTTCGGCGTCAGTTCGATTTCGCCGAGCATCGGGTAAGGTTAGAGTATATTTTTTAGATGCGAAGCAGCTTATGGTCGGGGCTATGTCACTTCCTCCCTCCCTCCGCCGTGTGGCGTCCACACCCCTACTGCGCATGCGCATCCTCCTCCCCCTCCTCTCCTTGTCTCATCTCCTCTCCTCTCGGCATTCATCCTCTCCTCTCCGACGCTCCTCTCCTCTCCGGTTTGCGCAACGAATGGCAACACCTGCGGCTCCGCGCGCGATAATGCGAAGCAGCTTAGAGGGCGTCGGTAGGCGCCCTAGAAGCACCGGCCACAGTCACCAACGCCGTGCGCGTTCGGTGCGAAGGCGGGCCGAACGCCGACGGCGTCGACAACAGTTCTGCGCGTTGCTAGTGCTGCTGCATGTCCAAGTTTATACAGCTGATAAAACTACCTTGAGTCGACCCTATGGCTGCTTCGCATACTACTCAGGGTTTCCCTACGGGAAGGTGGCGTAATTTTTTTGCCACTGTACAGCAACACACACCTAATTGCCAGTACCCGGTGACCTAAGTTGGTATCAAAGGGGTTCATTGCAGAGCAGCACAGACCGAGTGGCACATACACACTGCTCCAAGTCGGCGTCAAAGAAATTAATTCAAGGGCCGTGCATACCCACTCCCGCCTCCCCAGTGGTTCATGTCAGCTTGAAAGTGGTTCGTTTAGGAGCAGTAGATAGCTACACAGTTTCACATACACAGTGACCCGAGTTGGTCCGACACTTGGTTCAGAACCTTGCACTCTGTGTGGTGATAGCGCCTATGCGCATCAAGTGTCCCCGCGTTATCTGGCGCTGTCGCCCACAATTGTGAAATGTTGCTTGTACGTGACGTCATTGGTCACATGAGTGTCTGCTATATATGTATGCTGGTTGCATGGAATAAAGGTTGGACGTTATCTCGCGCGCATCGGAAGCGGCTCAGTCTCTTTCTCTGCTCCTGCGGCCAGCCCGGATGCGCATGGCCTTTCGCTAGGCCGCAACACGGCATGGTGTCAGAAGCGGCCGTCTTTTGATATTCGAGGGGCGTTGCACCAGTCTTCGTCAAGCGGCGCCATGTCAGAAGACAAAGAAGTCAAGCCAGTTCACGGCATGTTCGCTGTTCCAGCTCCGCCAACGTTTGACTTCGACCGGACGTCTGAATGGCCTTCCTGGATCCAACTATTCGACGACTACCGCTTTGCCTCTGGCTTAAATGAGCGAAGTGAAGAAGCGCAAGTCCGGACTCTACTCTACACAATGGGCAAGCAAGCGAGAGAGATCTTTTCGACCTTCGCACTATCTGAACAACAGCAGAAGCAGTGTGAAGTCGTCAGAAAAAAGTTCGACGATCACTTCGTGGCCGCACGGAACCTCGTTTACGAGAGCGCATGTTTTCACCGACGCATACAGCAACCTGGAGAGTCAGTCGACCAATTCATCACCGCGTTGCACACACTGGCGGACCGGTGCGACTACAAGGAAAATGAACGCATGATCCGCGACCGGTTTGTAGTCGGCCTCAGCGATGCCAAGCTCTCGGAGTCTCTGCAAATGGATGCAAATTCGACACTCGCCAGCGCTTTGGCAAAAGCTCGCTTGAAGGAGACCGTCCAACGACAGCAGCAACAGCTGCGAGAAACCAGCGACGAACCTTCGGCAGCGCCAGCCAGCAACCTGGACGCGATCAACAAACAACGGCAGCCCCGGAAGAATTCTTCAGGACAGCGTTCCGGCACCTCGTCAAGGACCACTGCACCTGTCACACAAGGTCGCGCACCAGACCACAGTCCTACCGACCTCTCACCCCCAGTTCATGCCCCAACTGCGGTCAAGGAGAGCACCCGAGGACCTCCTGCCCGGCACGAGCTGCGAAATGCAACTACTGCGGTTGTTCCGGACATTTCGCAGTGGTGTGTCGGAAAAAGGCTGCAGGCGAGCGAAAGAAGGTGCAGCTTTCTTCTCTCCATGTAGACAAGGGGGCGTATTTCGTAGGCGCGGTAAATGGGGAGCACTCTAATTCTCGGTATGCTCAAGTTGTCATTAACGGCACTCCGGTGTTCGCTAAACTTGATTCGGGTGCAGAAGTGTCCGTTGTACCCTCAACGTTTCCGGGATTGCCTACGAAATTAGAGAACTGCGACATAACCTTAACTGGCCCTGCGAATGAGCCACTGCATGTTCTCGGAAAGTTGAATTGAATTGAAATTGAATTGAAATGTTTATTTCAGACAACCAGTCTACATAGTTGCCTAGGGGATCGGCGTAAAGGCTCAGAAAGCCTGACAGAGCGCCGATCACCCGCTTACACACATGAATAATCAGTCATACATAGTAGGTGAACATGGGCTGGAAAACAAAACACGTCGCGATTTTTAACTAAGTCATGCCATTAGATACAAGATATACATATTGAGGTGATTAACCCGGAAGAAAAATGAGTATCTTATACAGAGCTTAAAAAGAGAAATCAAACAAGCGTAGCATATGCAAGTTACATAATATAAGAAGAAATTGAAAGTGGTGTGAAGTTATCTTTGGATTTTTAGAAGGTAGGCATGCATCTTCTTTTTAAAGACATGAATGGAAGAGCTTTCATCAATTAGTGTCATTGCGGTGGGGTGGTCGTTAAGGAAGTCAGGAATTTGGTATGTTAATTTTTGTGCACCGTAGTTGGTACGAAGCGTATCTTTCTTGTAGATGATGTGTCTTAAATTGTGACTGTGATCTTTTTCGAGAAATGTCTTAAAAAATCCAGTTGGGTTGGATTTAACTTCGTGGTACACAACCGTCGCTAATTTTTTATATCGGATGTTATTAATTATTAGGAGTTCATGCTTTTTGAAGAGTAGAGCTGTATGTGAACGAAAGGGAAGCAGTTCAATTAAACGTAGAGCTCTTTTTTGCAATAAATATAAATAGCTGAGGTTCGTTTTTGTCGTTGTCCCCCAGATAAGAAGGCAGTAGTGAAGGTGCGAATGTATTGTTGTGTAGTAAATTTGTCTTTTTAGCCATACTGGTAATAAGTGACGTAACGTGCATAGTATGCCAACTGCTCGGGCGATGCTTTTTCGTAGGTAGTTGATATGAATAGACCAGTCTAAGTTTTCGTGAAGGAATACACCGAGGAATTTGTGCGACGTAACGCGGTCAATAGGCTGTCCCTGAAAGCTAATAATCTTTTCGCTTGTATATGTTTTATTACGGGGTCTAAATATAATGTACTTAGTTTTTTTAGCGTTTAAATTTAGCCTATTTGCCCTTAGCCAGGCAGACAGACTTTCTAACCACAGATTGGCCTGTGACTTAAGGACATCAATATCTGGCCCAGAGAAAAATACATTGGTGTCGTCAGCGTACAAAATAATGTCGGGTGTTAGCGGTATGTTTACTAAGTCGTTAATGTATATGATAAATAATAGAGGACCAAGGATTGAACCTTGCGGCACTCCGCATATAATTTCACCGAAGTGAGATTTCGCACTTCCAATTTTGGTGTATTGTAGACGGTTTTCGAAGTAACTTTTCAAGATGTTTAAAGCTACTCCTCTAATACCGTATCTGTATAGTTTGAGCAGTAAAATTTCGTGTTTGACAGAATCGAAGGCTTTTTTAAAGTCAAGGAACAACCCTACAGTAAGTAGCTTTTTTTCCATATTGTCAATTATTTTATCTTTAATATCGAGTAACGCCATTTCTGTGGATTTTTTCTTTTGAAAACCGTATTGATTTTTTACGATAGTGTTCTTTTGCTGCAAGAAATGAGTAAGTCGTGAGTTTATTGTTTCTTCTATAACCTTAGAAAACATAGGTAAAACAGAAATTGGTCTGTAATTACCAAGATCGTTTTTATCTCCTCCTTTGAAAATGACTGTTACTCTCGCGATCTTAAGTTGGTTAGGGAAAATTCCGGAGCTCAATATAAGATTGCATATGTGTGACAGAGGTGTACAGATAACATGGGCGACTGCTTTAAGAGGCGCTGCCTTGATTTCGTCTACACCACAAGCACTATTATTTTTTAGTTTTTTTAATAGGCCACATATCTCTTGTGTTGTAGTAGGTGACATAAAAATAGATGCGTCTGAACTGTTAATGTAGGATGTGCAGCTAATACCATTGGTCGGCAAAGGGGTACAGAGACCTGCCTTTAGGAAATATTCATTGAATTTGTTTGCCAGGGAAACGCCTGAGTATGGTATGCCCTCAATTAATATTTCTGATATTGATTCTCTCTCTTTCTTGTTCCGTAGTTCATTTACGCAATTCCATACTTTCCTAGAATCATTAGAAATACTATTAAACTTATTCTCGTAATACAAGTTACGTGCGCGTTTAATATCGGATGTTAATTTATTTCTCATTTTTTTGTACTCAGCTAGTTGGTTAAGGTTCTTTGTTTGTATAAATGTTGCAAATAGTTTATCACGTGTTTTTATTCTCTTTAGTAAAGTGGCATCAATCCATGGTTTTCTGGATTTTTTATGTTTCTTCAGCTGTTCTATGGGAAATGCAGTATCATATAGTTCTTTAAATGTTTTAAGAAATAAGTCGTAGCAAACGGTAGGATCGTGTATCTGCATTAAAGTGTCCCAGCTAGTTTCTTCAACCAACTGCCTAAAAAAATCAATCTTTTCTGCAGATATCCTTCTAAGCAGAATAGGTTCGTGTTCTGCACGCTGTTTGCGTTGGGTCATGTAGGGTGTAAAAAAGAGAAAGAACGGCATGTGATCACTTATGTCTGATATGAGCACTCCGACATCAGTTTGCTCAATTTCATAGTTTGAAAAACATAGGTCTATTAATGTTGCAGACATACTTGTTATTCTTGTTGGTATGTCAATAATACTTCGACAGCCGAAAGAAACAAAAACATCAAGTAGCTTTTGAACAGATGGCTCCACCGAAAGCAGGTTAATATTAAAATCACCACTAACTATGATCGGCAGACCAATGCATAAACAGTATTCTAAAATACGCTCCAAAAATTCAATAAATGGGGTTATAGCACCATTTGGGGGTCTATAAAGAACTACCAACATCGTGTTGAGGCACTTCACAAGCAGGCATTCGTAGTCAACATCTGCTAATGAGTATTCTGAGATCACTTCATAATTGAAGCTACTTTTGATATATATGGCAACGCCCCCTCCTCTTTTGTTAGATCGCGACACTGAAATGCAGTTATACCCTAAAAAGTTTACAACAGAGCAATCACTGGAAAACCAGGTTTCGGTGAATGTCAGGACGTCGAATTGATGACCTAAGTTGTCTAAAAAAAGGTTAACAGAATCATGCTTGTTTCTTAAGCTTCGTGCGTTAAGGTGCAGCAAAGAAAATTGCTTGGTGCCACGTAAGGCATTAAGATGCCTAAATGAAGCAGCATCATGGTAACTACATGTTTTATCATGCGCAGCCATATGCTCATATGGCGGTAGAAAATTACTGAAAATCCTGGTGCTATCTTATTTGGTCTAGGTCACTTGTTGTCTTAATCCTCAGTACTCTATCGCGTTGACTGCGTCGGACAAAGAATTTGCCATCCTTGACCCAGGCGAACTGGTATTCCATTTCTCTTGCCTTTGTTTTCATCTGCCAGAACAAGCGTTTATTCGGAGCAGTCAAGTTTTCGTTGATAAAAACTTAGTGACGTTTCTTGCCACTATCCAGTGGAAACAACGCATTGTCCGACAAACGGTGTACGTGGTCTCGCCCTTGCGCTCGATACTTTTGGGTCTCCCGGCGCTCGAAGCCCTTGAGCTGATCAAGTTCGCTGACTCGGTCAGTAGCGCGACAGCCATCGAAGCTTCCTACCCTCAGCTTTTCGGTAGTCTGGGAGCTATGAAAGGGGAATACAATATCAGACTGAAGCCGAACTCTGTACCCTTTGCTATTCAGGTTGCTCGTCGCATTGCCTTACCCCTGCGGGACCGAGTTAAGGAGGAGCTCGAGCGTATGGAGCGAGACGACGTAATCCGCAAAGTAGACGAACCAACAGAATGGTGCGCGGGTATCGTACCAGTACTCAAACCTTCTGGAGACGTTCGTATTTACGTGGACTTGACGCAACTAAATAAAAGTGTACTTCGCGAGCGCTATGTTATGCCAACTGTTGAAGATAGCCTTGGTCTGTTAAGTGGCGCATCGGTTTTTTCGAAGCTGGACGCTAATTCTGGATTTTATCAGATCAAGTTGTCGCCGGAAAGCCAGTTGTTAACTACCTTCATTACGCCATTTGGGCGATACTGTTTTCAGAGGCTACCGTTTGGAATAACGTCAGCACCTGAGTTTTTTCAAAAGAAAATGTCGCAGATTCTGGAAGGAATCCCAGGCGTGGTAAACATGATGGATGATGTGCTCATTTATGGCTGCGACCAAGCTCAACATGATGAGCGTCTGCGTCTTACTTTAGACCGTCTCATGAGTGCTGGCGTTACGCTAAACAAAGAAAAGTGTTGTTTTGGAGTAACAGAGATCAATTTTCTTGGTTGTGTTCTAAGTCGTGACGGAATCAGGCCGGACCCTGAAAAGGTCCGGGCCATCAAAGAACTGCCGACGCCAAATAACGTGTCTGACGTTCGACGGCTGCTCGGTATGACTAATCATCTGGCAAGATTCATACCAGATTTGGCTTCAAAAACGGCGCCGTTACGTCACTTGCTTTTGAAGAGTTCTGAATGGACGTGGGGACCAGCCCAAGAGCAAGCGCTGACGTACGTTAGAGACGTTATCGGTTCGGCGCGCGTCATGGCTAACTATGATGCAAAGTACCCTACGATTCTTTCCGCCGATGCGTCATCATTCGGTTTAGGGGCGGTACTGATGCAAGTTCAACCAAACAACGAAAAACGAACCGTTGCTTTTGCATCGCGCTCGTTGACGACTGCCGAAACCCGATATTCCCAGATTGAAAAAGAGGCACTAGCAATGACGTGGGCGGCAGAACGATTCGAAGGGTACATCAAAGGTCTTGAAATTGTGTGTGAAACCGACCACAAACCTCTTGTAACCTTGCTGGGAAAATCTCCTTTAGATGGTTTACCACCTCGCATTCAGCGTTTTCGCATGAGGCTCATGCGGTTCAGCTATGAAGTTGTACATGTCCCGGGCAAGAGCCTAGTTACTGCAGATGTGTTGTCGAGGGCCCCGATTTGGGGAAAAGAAAGTGATAATGCACTGTCTGTTAGTGACGTCAGCAAGCACGTTTCAGGGTGCCTGTCAAACGCGGTCGAGGCCAGCCTCTTCGAGAGAGTGAAAGCAGAACAAGCCGCTGACGAAGTTTGTCAAGCACTCGTAAAATTCAGTCGGCAAGGGTGGCCAAAATTCTCATCTCTTCCGATGGTCTTGCGTCCATATTGGCAGGAAAGAGCCACGCTTACAGTTGCTGAAGGCGTGCTACTTAAAGGTGTGAGGTTGGTCATTCCTCAAAAATTGCGCTCAGAGGTCTTGATACGCTTGCACGAGAGTCACCTGGGAATCGAAAAATGCAGAGCTCGAGCCAAAGAGTCGGTATGGTGGCCAGGGTTGAGTTGCGAGCTGAAAGCTTTGGTTACCGATTGCCGTGTATGCGCCGAGCACAGACACCCAAAGTCAGAACCAATGATCCCGACAACCACTTCACAGCGTCCTTGGCAAAAAATAGGCGCTGATCTCTGCCATATTCAAGGAAAATGGTATTTGGTAGTCGTGGATTATTTTTCTAGGTACCCAGAGACTGCTTTGTTATCATCTACAACGTGTGCCACTGTCATTACGCACCTTAAAAGTTTCTTTGCAAGACATGGCATACCAGAAGTTATGTCTGATAACGGAGCGCAATTTGTGTCGCAGGAATACAAGTTGTTTGCTCGCAACTACGGTTTTCGCGCTGTGACGTCTAGCCCCAGGTACCCCCAGGCTAATGGTGAAGTGGAGAGGATGGTCCAGACAATTAAAGGTCTCATTAAAAAAGCGAAGGACCCATATCTTTCTCTCCTAGCGTACAGGGACACTCCGGGGCTACTTGGGAAAAGCCCTGCAGAACTTCTAATGGGCAGGCGGCTACGCACAACGGTGCCTGTCCGTCCCACCAGCCTTCGGCCTCAGACGGTGAACCTGAGGAAGTTCAGAAGCCATGATACGACTGCCCGACAGCGGCAGCGTAGGAACTTCAACCGTCGTCATAGGGCTACTTCGTTGCGACCACTCGAACCGGGCGCGGAAGTCTGGGTGACGGACTGCAAAGCAAAAGCGCGAGTCTTGCGACTTGCTGAGCGGCCGAGGTCTTATGTGGTTAGAACTTCCACTGGTGTAGTTCTAGAAAGAAACAGAAAATCCTTGGTTCGCTTTGTTTCACAGCCATAACAAGGTGAGGATGACGGAGGTAGCTATGATTTTCCTCAGGCAAACGATAGTCGAGTAGAAACGGAACAGAAATCTAATCGCGTTACAGACAGCATGGCACCTGACGATCTATCTAGCCCTTCCTTGCCAGGAACTGACCTTCCTGAATACCGAACGCGATCTGGTCGTCTTGTTCGACAGCCGGACCGCTACGCGTTCAGCAATTGACTGTATTGTTTCTTGCGCATTGTTTGTTTCTGCAAAGTGTTCTTTCGCTGGCAGTGCTGCTAAGTTGGTTGCAACTGTCAGCGTATTATTAAAGAAGGGGAGATGTGGTGATAGCGCCTATGCGCGTCAAGTGTCCGCGTTATCTGGCGCTGTCGCCCACAATTGTGAAATGTTGCTTGTACGTGACGTCATTGGTCACATGAGTGTCTGCTATATATGTATGCTGGTTGCATGGAATAAAGGTTGGACGTTATCTCGCGCGCATCGGAAGCGGCTCAGTCTCTTTCTCTGCTCCTGCGGCCAGCCCGGATGCGCATGGCCTTTCGCTAGGCCGCAACATGGCACTCTGAAGACGCCAACACGATGCCCTACCCATTCCACCTTTGACTAGATTGTTGACCAGGTTGTCAGGAAAACTGTTAGAGTCATAGCTAAATAGCTGGATGGTTAAACCGTCAGCTCCCGGTAAGTCAACGAAGTACCTTATGAATGCTGATGAAATCAATTTTATTTTCCAGTATAAATTCTGGACGGTCATTTTGGGCAGAACGTACGTAGTTATCTTGACGTGTACCCAAACGTTTCTACCAATAAAAATTATTCCCATTTACGCCAAGGGGGTGGATTCGAGTCGCCTACGTAGTGGAAGAGTGCTTCGGGTACGAGGTTGCGATGTAAACGTGACATTGCACAATCAGTGGGCCTCAGTAAACATCGAGTTTCAGGTCATGAAATAGCGAGTGTAGAGGGTGTCACCAATGACTTTCTGCTGTCGAGATCAGTTACAAATTTACTGAGAAAAGAGCGTATACTCGGGGGATCCGGGCTTGGTCGAAGGACTACTAAGTGAACCAGGTGCAGCAAGGTAGACAAGTGCCTATAGGAATTGTCAAGTGTGCGTAATATATTGCAATCACTTACGCTGAATCTCAATACATAGTAAGCTATCCACAAGTTCATTTATTTAACTATTTCAAATACCCTCAAACGCAAAGATATTGTAGAGGGGAGTTGGTTACAATGGAACGTTAAGTTATACAAAGTTCCACAAAGCTTTCGAACTGATTGTAAGCAGTGCTCATTAGAAATAATTTGAACTGGCTGACAGGACCTCCATCCGCAAATCAGCTTATAACATGTAACATTCCGTTTAATCAAACATAATTAATCTGGCCGCCTCTTCTACCTCTTCTCTTCTCTTGTTCTCCCATCTGCGCTTCTTCCTTCTCTTTCACGAGCGTTACACGGGTTTCCCCTCTGTCGTGAACCCTCCTGGGTTCATATGGTACCACGTTATTCACAAATGTTCCAATAACCCCTTGTGGCCCACTGTAGCACAGAATCTTTAAAGTTCCTTGCTGATGGGCGGTCTTCACAACCTTGTAGGGTCCTGAAAAAGGAGCCTTTGATCCTTGCAGACCCCTCCGAATAAGCACGTAATCTCCCACATGTATATGTCTGGAGATTGGACTGAATGTCGGCGGTCGTAATTTATTTTCATGGCGCTTTTCATAGCACCTTGATCTTGAGACTTCTTTCGTTCTTGCAGCACCAAAAGATTCGTGATTCCCAACAGGTGGTCTGCGGGAAGCCATTCCGATTTGCCATGGTACGCGAAGTACGGTGTGCACCCCAAGCCAGCCATGTGTGAGTGATTGTGGTGGTTCACAGCAGCTTCAAGGGCACATTTCCAACCGCCTGGAAATGTCGGGTAGAGCGCGATAAACTGTTTGACATCTCGTTTCTCTCTCTCTCGGCGAGTCCATTTGCTTCTGGATGGTACAGTGCAGCAGACCGAAGCTCTATGTTCCTTTCGTCAGCCCAACGTTTCAAGCGATGACTTCTAAAAGCTGGACCATTGTCAGTGAATACTTTGGCGTGTTTGAACATGTCTCGGTTAAGGAGCGCGATAACGCTGTTGGAATCTTCTTTTCCGGGCTTGCATGCCACCATGCGTGTGCGCTCATCAATGTCCAGTAGAAAAGCTTGCGTAGTTCGTACTCCCCCCCCCCCTTTTTTTTTCTGAGCTCCGCGAAGTCAAGGTGTATAGTCTCGAATGGCTTTTCCGAGTGTTTTTGGATAATCGTTGCACTTCCACGGGGTCTGAACTTCGCTTTTTAGAGCTGGCATTGATGGCATGTCTTCACATATTCCGAAATATCTTGTTTCATCGTCTTCCAGTAAAATCTTTGTTCATTCTTCCAGTAGGTCCTCCAAAAGCCGTCATGGCCACCGGATTCCGGAGAATCATGATACAGGCTTAAACTCTTTGCTACATTCGTTGTAGGCACGGGTAGCCTACCATTTTTGAGAGTGATCTCTTCCGTGCCGTCCCACAACATATAGGCGACATACTTGTCGTCATCTTGGTTCCTAATTAGCAGTCTTGACGAGGCGTCTGCATCTGGTAATTTTTCTCCTGGCCTGTGAGCGACATCGACGGCAAGCTGTTGTATTTCGCTCACCCACCTGGCCAATCTTCCTTTAGGTTGGGAGAGATTAAGAATATATGTCAGTGCTTGGTTGTTGGTGAATAGGCTGAAGTGTTTGCCTTCCAGGTCCGTCATGAAATAACGAAAGGCCATTACGACTGCCAATGCTTCTTCTTCTGTCGTTGGGAAGTTAACTTCTGCCTTAGTGAATGTGTGTGAATAATAGCCGATCACTTTGAGCTGTCTCTTCGGATGCTCACTCTCGTCCCACTGGTATAGTACAGCACCACTACCATAATGGGAAGCATCGGTGTTTAACTCCAACGGCTTCGAGAAATCCGGTATTGTCAGCACGGGGTCAGGTATAATTTTTACAAGTTGCTTATACTTCTCTTCGCATTCATAAGTCTACACAAATGGAGTATCTTTTTGTGTCAGCAACGTTAGGCATTTGGTCTTTAGGGCGTAGTCTTTTATAAAAGCCCTAAAATGTCCAGCCAGACCCAGGAACATTCGAAGAGAATGCAAATCGTACGGTTTTGTCAGCTGGGAGAAGCGCTTGACGGACTCTTCTTTCGTGCTTTTTGTTTGTCCGTCAAATATTCTCCCTAAGAAGGCAACGGTGTTCTTAAAGAATTCACTCTCAGCCATACGAAGTAAGGACAGTACTTTGATCTGCCCTATCGACTTGCAAACATTTGCTTGCTAACTAAATTAACAAGCATTGTGTCAGCACGCACAGCAAACATGAACACATCAGACTCGATGACCGCGCGCACCCGCTGTCAAAACGCTAGCGTGAGGAAACGGGGCGGCACGAGCGAGCGAAGTGACCTTCGTGCGGTTGTCTATCGCTTCAACAGAACTGAGCGCTGAGAACACACAGCACGCACAAAGCTACGAGCCGCCGACGCACCTATAGACTCGGCCCCAAAGCAGATCATTCTCAAGATACGGCCGCGCGACCGCGCGCAGCCGCCACACATGCAGTTGCAGCCGCAGTAAAATGCCAACCCCCCTGCCCCGTTGGGTGCCTCGCGCGCGGCGAAAGACGGCGCACTTCTGGCCCGGTTTCTGCCCTTTCGCTTGGACGAGATTGAGCCGCGCTCGTCGGCTCCCCTCGCACGCTTTCACTTGCATCTACTGCGTAGGGCGCGCAGCGACGGTGTTATCGCCCTTGGCCTTTATACGGAGCCTCACGGCAGCGACGACTACGACAAAAATTCGCCTAGAGTGTCCGTACAATTGCTATCGCAATAAAAAGCTATCGTTCTGTGGCGCCGATGACGACAATGGTGGTCGTCAGCGTAACAGAATGGACGGATGGACAGGACAGACGGACGAACAAGGCAGACTCCGTTTGGTGCACTTAACTGCTGTCGACGTAAAATAAGTTGTTGAGTTTTACGTGCCAAAATGACCATCTGATTATGTGGCACGCCACAATGGCAGATTCCGGATTAACTTTGACAACAGGGGGTTCTTAAAAAGGCACCCATTGCATGATGCGCGAACGTTCTTGCACTCCGCCCCCATCTAAATGCGGCCGCTGCGTCCGGGAATTGAATACACACCCCAGGAAAACGGTTAGACACCGAACTGTTAGTAAAAAAAGAAAACTGAATGCTTCGAAATTATTACAAGAAACACTCGAGGCAGTGCCTATGGGAGCTGCAAGCACGTCGCTTCGACTAGCATGGAAATGATTGTTAGCTCAGGATTTGCCTAAATTTTGTGCTTAACAGGAAGCTTTAGCTCGGGCCCAACTCCCACGCGGCCTATTCAAATACATATGAAACGCAGAAATACTTTTCTGAGATAAACCCCTGCACCGATTTTAATGAACTTTGTTGCGTTTGAGAGATAAAGTTAAATTCTAGTGACTGTTGGAAGCGGAATTACGACTTGGGGCCTGAATTTCCTTAAAAGAGTTTTCAAAAATTCGAAAAGTTGAAAAAAATAAAAGCGCGAAGTTTACAATTTAATACCTCTGCATCAAGAACAGATATCGCGGTTCTGTCAATTGTATCCATTACATCGCTCAAAGCGGGCAAATTCTGCGTGGCCATTTATATCTTACGTGAATTTGTTCCGTTGAGTGCAAGGGTTCTGTATTTCCATAATAATAATTTCTTTGAGATTGATGTGTAATATATCAATTTGCCCGCTGTAGATGTACTATTAGATGAAATTCACAGTTACGGAGCTGTAAACATGATAATTACGTTTACTGAAAATTCCCGATGTTCCCAAATTTTTATACAAAATTTACTACCTACATCAAAATTAGAGAACAATCACTAGATTCTAGGTTTTTGTTTTAAATGCAACAAACCTCGTCAAATTTGGTGCAGCGGTTGCCGAGAAAAACGATTTCTCCTTTTACACGTATTTAGATAGCAGCACCGGAGCTAAAGTTTCCTCTTAAACCATATCTTTAACTTCGGAAATTGATATTTTTGAACAAACTATAGTGCAGAAAAGAAAAAAAATGCTTAATGACTACGCATGTGCGCTTAGTGTGGTTGCTTTCTACGTTCAGAAAAATAGTACTACTATGAGCTCTATGCCCATAAATTAAAAAAAATACCAATACATGAAGTCTTGAGAGCGAGAGACAGGAGCAAATCAAGGAGATTAGCCCGGTTACACCTGGTTTGCTACCCTACACTGAGGGAGGGAGAAGTCGGCAGAAAGGGAAAAAAACAGAAAGCGAGAGTATTACGAACCATAAATGATGCGCGTGCACACACAGCATTCGCCGCACAATCTAAACCAGTCGCAGAGATCAGACGCCTTACAAAATATGGGAGCAATGAACTCCAGTTGACAGCTCCGTAATACGAGGTATTCGCGGTTTGTAAGAGGATGGCTCATATGAATCGCGTAACAGTTCAGCATCGAACGCTTAGCTTTTGCGACGCGTTGCAAAATTACCCTGAGTGGACACCTGTTTACCCCTGCCGCGGTATAAGGTAGCCAACAGGTTAACGTCCCTGTCTCTCCCTTGCATTTACATATCTCTGTCGTCATACAGGGTCACCCAAGTTGGCATCAAAGAGGTTCATTGAAGAGCGAGACATACCCAGTGTCACATGCACGCGGCCCAAACATTACGCTGCATTACTTTCAGGATTGTCCGTATTTTGAGGCTGCACTTTCTTCGGCATCGGCACATAAAAACTACGAGAAATTCTCTACAGAACATTGGTTTGAACTCGCTAAGAATGCTTCGCTATAAAAAGGGCAGCAGAGCTCCTGTGGACGTCACACGAACGACGGTTGAGTCCCTGATCCCAGTATACTTTTTCATCGAAATCTCTCTACTACAGTCTGCCTAAAGTGGCACGCAGTGTATGTTTTTCGTTTTTAAAAGAACACAGGATTATTAGGTTGGCGTACGTCTTTCTTTGTCATGTTTCATCTCAACCAGGCGATCTTGCGTCATACACTCGATTAGATTAGAACACCTTGTATAATGATGTATTTAACTGTCTTTTCGCATTCAAAAATGCTGCACAAGGAACTCTTCATTATGCCCACGCGGTAACGGTAGGCGTCACCAGTAATTATGAAGCCACAAGCACAAGGAGCAGACAAATCCTTGTTAATTCTAGCCAGCTTTCCAAATTTAGCCGAAGTATTTCGTTGCTAGAGTTCCCTGTTGTAATTTTAGTTGGAAACGTTTTGGCTAATATAAAGCTAATTTTGGCTAATATATTAGCTAATAACGCAAGGTCTAATATTGCACTCAAGCTAGTCGCAGTCTTCTAAACAAGGATTCTAACAGTCCGCGGCGGCGACATTGCGGCACGCGAGAGAACTGCTGCTGCGCCGTTGCAAATAAGAACCCTTTGCCCGACGAGAAAGGCTTTGCAGGCGTCGCATCTCGATGGCGCGCAAGACGAGACCGACAGAAAGCGCGCCGTCCTTTGTCAGTGCCCGATAAAAGGATAAATTATATTCAGCTTTACGATTGCTGTTCGTTACAGTCAGTTTAGCGTACGCACTATGGTGTGGCATGCACAGGGCTGCTCAGCAGAAACGCTAATGCGTGCGCGTGCAGCGCTCACGTCAACAGCAGGAGCCAAAGGCGATATTCCCGAAAAAGCACTTTCGCAGATTATACGATACCTATCGTGACATTTCGCGTTGCTAGGTATCCTGCATACGTATCGATGCAACTATGCGGTTGACAATGTTGCTGCCGTTGTACCAAGGACACTTCGCAGAGTGCCGGCAATGCAGTCAGTTTTCTGTACATCGACATACCCGAAACTGCGTCGAGAGAAATTGAGTGAGAGCTATATTGTAACCCCGCGCGGTAGTTGTCTTTTCAAGTTACGGCTAGAGAACACTGCGCCGGCTCTTGTCGAGCCGATTAAGCCGAGTGGGACACTACGCCCACTTGGTTTCATCGTTTGTGCAGGCCAGCGCACCGCGAGTCTATGAAGTTAAAATAAAATAAAATAAAGTTTCATAGTCCCAGTAAAACACATCATCATCATCAGCCTATATTTATGTCCACTGCAGGACGAAGGCCCCTCCCTGTGATCTCTAATTACCCCTGTCTTGCGCTAGCTGATTCCTACTTGCTCCTGCAAATTTCCTAACTTCACCACCCCATCTATAGTTTTCCATCGTCCTCGACTGCGCTTCCCTTCCATCCATTCCATTCTGTAAATCTAATAGTCCACCGGTTATCCATCCTACGCATTACATGGCCTGCCCAGCTCCACGTGTGGGCCGCGCATTGATGCCATGACTGAACAAAGATGGGACTAGAAGGACTAGAAAATGCTTATCCGCATCGGAGGCTTAGCGAATGAGCATGATGTCGCTGATTCAACTCCCAATCACGACAACCGCCTTTCGATAGACCTCTTTGGGTGCCCAGTAACTCAGCTCAGGATGCCAAAATGATCCTGGGTAGTTGCATATGGCTTCTGCCTGTAAGAGTGGTCTTAAGGCTTTACTGTCAATGTGCGGCTTTTATTTGGGCATCCAAATCACTGAATTAAAGACCATGAACACCCCACGCATCATGGGAATTTGTTATAAGTGTAGCATTCTTTGATACCACACTTGCGCTAAACTTGTCATTATTTGCAGCAAGGTATGCGACCGCGCTAGTTGGTGTTGATCCATGACGAATAACAGCGCGAACTTGGACACAGCGAACTTCGAACGTAGGGCAGACCGGAAGGTGTCTAAACGTGCGCCTTCAAAAGCACAATAAAAAAAATTACTCCATCTCCCGCTAAAGGGAACCATGTGGATGCGAAGCAGCGGGGAGATGGTTAGCTTGAGCGGGAGATGGTTTCGCGGCAGCGGCCGGAGCGCTCATCGCGGCGCTGCAGAGGAGAGAGAATGAGGCCCGCGCGCTCCGTCATTTTCATACTGCGGAACTGCCGTGGCGCCCCCATTGGAGTATGCAGCTGTCGAACCACCTGTCGTGCGCGCCGCTCCGGATTCTTAGAGGAGAGAAAGGGGAAGCGTAGGAGAGGAGAGAGAGGGGGAAGGGATGTACATGCGCTGTGGGGGTGTGTGACGCGGGCGCCGCTCCGTAGAGGATTCCTAGAGGAGAGAAAGGGCAGAGCGTAGGAGACGAGAGAGAGGGGGAGGGGACGCGCATGCGCTGTGGGGGTGTAGGACGCGGGACGGACGGACAGAGCCGCCGGCAAAAAATGCTTCGTATTTAAAAACTCCGAAGGGCAGGGATGGCTTCTGGGTACAACATTGTTCTGAGTGCTAGTGTAAGCCTCTCTTCTATGCCAATACAGTAATTGCTAGGCACACAAATGACCACACCAGACTCATAATAGAAGCAGCGGCAATTACAGCGAACAATGTGGTAAGTAAGCCTTCAATAGCCCTGTCGAAAAGCTGCGCCCGCTCCTTGACAATGACTGGTGTCGGGCACTGATGTTTCGATTTGGTTTGTCATAGATATGGGCTAGCGCTGGTGTGAAATCGCGCAGGTGCACCACATATATACGCTTGTTGTTCCTGGAATAAAAAAAAAGTTGCAGTTTCGCTCGAAAGGCGAAGCGTCGATTGCGATAGCAAATTATTAGACCCACCAACTACTATCCATACGAAGTAAGGATAGTAGTTTTAACGGCCGTATAAAGTTGGAAATATTCGCTTACTAACTATATAAACAAGCCCAGAGTCACGCGCTCACAGGTAAGCATGTGCACATCTGGCTCGATGACCATGGAAACTCATCAAAACGCTGGAGTGAGAAAGCGCGCCAGCGGCAGCGAGCAAACTGACATTCGCGCTGGCTCTCACTTCAGCGCGAACTAAACGTCGAAAGCACAACTTATACGAAGCTACCGCCACTCAGCGCATGCACTACGCACCCATCGCAGATCGCTTTGAAGATTAGGTCCCCGCGGGCGCACACTTCGGCCACATCGCAGATGGCTTTCAAGATAGGCACCCGCGCTCCGCGAGCAGCAGCCGCGAAAGCAGAACGAATTCCCCCGCCCCACTCCCCCACCGTCTCCGTCGCCTCCTCCCCGTGCCTCGCGCGCGAACGAAGACCGCGCGTTTCCGGCCGCCTTCCTCTCTCGCGTACGCTTGATTAAGCTGTGGTTGTCGGCTCACCCTCGCACGCTTTTGCTCGCGCACACAGCGTACGGCGCGTGGCGATGGTTTTATCGCCGTTTAACTTTATCATCACGGCGACGACGACGGCGCCGGTGATGGTTACGGCAAAAATGCGCTTGGAGTGTCCATATAATTGCTATCGCAATAAAATTCATTTGGAATTCAGCGCTTGTCTAGGTCTGTCTCTTTGGCCGTCCTTTGTCGAAGTTGGCGCTGTTATGCGTTATTGTCATATTTGTAAGTTTACTAACAAAAGTGGGCATTGCTCTTTTCCAAAAATGCAAGCTGCAAGAAGTGACAGTAATGATGTAACTGTGACAATTCACCGTGATTCTGAGCTCGACTAGTTGGTTGACGTTCCCAATAGGCAGATCTTGAAGCGCAACAGCACACACGCCCGAAGAGAACGAGAAAACAACCCGGCACTATTTTTTCAGAGATCTACCAACAATCGCTGACATCGTTGAAAGGTTTTTTGAAAGTGCTGCATTCAACAATAGAACGATTTCTGGCCCAGACCGCCTTCCTAAGACTTATCTGTAGCATTATGCTCCTTCTGAAGCTATAGCAACATATATCACCAGCATGTTTTAAATAACATTATATTTATCTACATGCCGGATGATTGACATAAAGCTACAGTTGCACCTATGTATAAAAAAGCGACAATACATTTTAACGAATTCTCGAGCTCCACCTCTATGAAGTGCTTCTTGCAAGTTGTTAGAGCATACATGGTCCGGTGCAATTTTGGATGATATAAAACACTAGCGTATTTGTTCCTGCACTGACCTAATTTGCGGCATGGAATGCCAGCTTTCACAGAACACGTCAGAAGTGTGCTTGATTTTGCAACACTTCGCAGGTCAGGTCAGGTAAAAGTAATTTTATGTGACTTTGGTAAAGCATATGATAACGTATCGTTGGATAGTTAGCTATAATAACTACGTTTCAGTAGACTTCCGTGGTAGCTTTATAATTGGATAGCTGGATATCTGCGAAGCCGATGACAACTTGTGGACATCCGTGGTAGCACATCAAATGATCTAGCAGCTTTTGTCAGCGATCCACAAACCACTGTGCTGGGTCAGTCTCTGGTTCTTATTGATGAACAGCATAACACAAATTATGCCCGAATAAGTAGCCCTAAAATGTTTGGAGTGGACTGTAAAAATTTCAACGACGCGAATTCACCTAGTGACCATGACACAGTTATACTATTTCATCGTCATAAGGTAAATTCTCCTCTTTATCAATTATGAAATCAAATGCGAAACTACACAAATGCTAGAAGGAATCGTACATGCCATTAAATGTTTTAAAAAGTGTGCTTGTGCAGATTTTGGGTAAACAACATCCAAGCACAATTGCGTACCATATTTATGGTAGCTTGATCAGAGGAGTTAGACATTACAGATACTTCACTGTCGCACAACTGATTTTTTAAATGGGATTGCGCATATATCAAGTAGTTTTCCAAGTATCAGATGCTATTTAGGTCGAAAATAACGACTCACCTACCAATATCAACCACCTAGAATACTACACATTCATAAGACAAAAGCTCGCTTAATTTTGGAAAATACAGGTGGCACGAGGCTATCTCTACACTGGTGGCGGACAAGCGTACTACGTCGTTTAGATACGCGCGAAGATCTCTTATCGGTAATGCTCAGAACTGTCTCCAAGAGAATTACTACAGGTAACATCATCAAAGGGAACGCGTCGCACTCCAGAGCACGCGTCACAAACAGTCGTTGCTCGAACGGTTGCGCTTTAGAATAGCGTCATTTAAGAACTATAATCAAAGTGGAAAAGCTCCCCGAGGTACTTTTCAGATGCCCGATTACCTTGAACGTTTTCTCGTGTATGATGTCTATTGTAATTTTATACATTGCGCTGACTATTTGTGCGTTTGTGGCCGTGAATATCTTATATGAAGAGGCAATACGGGCGGGAAGAGGTACGGGCTGGGCTGGTAACATTTGCTTCGAAGAACAAAACTGTTGTTTCGTGCTTTGATTCATCACCCTGGAAAGCTAATACATATATCATGAAAACTGACCTATATTCCCAGTAAAATGATGCTCCAATTTTCAACATTTTTTGTACTTAATAGTAGCTTGCTTACGTCCATGTTGAAATCGAGGGTTCGACGGAAGCCCGTCTGGTCGGGATGAAACATGAAGCAACAAAACGACAGACACCGACCAAAATAAAAGCTAAAAAATAATAAAAACTGATTAAAAGACGTTTCGGCTTCGCTACGGAAGCCTTGTTCACAATGGGGTGAAGGAAAATTCGTTGCAGCTTAGTGTACTCTTGAGCACGTGACGCAGACAGCGTGTGTACGACTTGGGGAGGGTTCCCTCACTTCGATTGAGCGTGTGACGTGTTTTTTGTATCTCCAGCGACTCTAGATAGAGACGTGATTTCAAGTTTCTTTCTTGGCCGATAATTCTTGACTTTTCCCAGTCAATCTTGTGGCCTGTTGCATCCGTATGTTCGGCAAGGGCATTCGAAACTATTCGTTTCTTCTCGACATCGTTCTGATGCTGCCGCAGTCTCTGTTTGAAGTTGCCCGATTCACCGATGTACGCGTAGTCGCAATCTGCGCAGGGTATCTTGTAGACCACGCCAGGAAACGATTCTCTCGGAAGCTTGTCCTTACCGCCCACGAGTGCGTGCCTCAGCTTACACACAGGCACGTGTGCAACCTCAACGTCATAAGTGCGCAGCACACGAGACAAGGCCTCGCTTATCCCAGGAACGTAGGGTATGGCAGCACGTTTTCTAGGTCGGGGATTAGCCGGTCGGACGGAATCAGATAGGCGGTGTTCCACAGCATTCAAAAACGAAGTGGGATAGCCGCTTGCCGAGAGGATCGCCACGCACGTGGTCCAAGTCTGTGGTACGGCCTTCTGCTTCGGTGCAAATGCAGGTTCGCACGGTTGAACAGGGAGGCAACAACCGACCTTTTGTGAGCGTCCGGATGAACGGAATGAAAGTTTAGGTAGCGGCCAGTGTGAGTTTCCTTTCGGTGTACGCTAAACGAAAGCGCTCCATCGCATCTGCTGACAAGCACGTCCAAAAATGGGAGACTATTGTCGACCTCCGTTTCTACTGTGAATTGGATGGCCTTTTTCTGACTGTTTAGGTGCGCAGTGAACGAAGTCAAAGCGCTGCGCCGAATCACGCAGAAACAGTCGTCCACATAGCGCAGAAAAACGTTTGGCCTGGGACTGAAGGAAGCGAGCGCACGATTTTCCAGCCATTCCATCGTCAGATTGGCCGCAGTCACTGAGACGGAGGCACCCATTGCCGTACCGTGGACTTGCCTGTAGAAGACCTTGTCGAAGCAGAAGTACGTGTTTCCAAGGCAAAAGCAGAGGAGCCTCTTGTTGTTTTACGATAGGTGCAATCTTCGTTCTTGTGCACACGATTTTATGCTTGAAATGTGTGCACGTGCATTTTGAATAGATTCCCAACTTCAACCACTGACCCTGGCCTGTAATGTACCGAAAAAAAAAACAATAAATATGTTCCATATTGGGCGAAGCACGCCTCACACGATATGTGCGATTCCACCAAAATCTGAAGCCCAATTACCGCCTCGGCTGTAGAGAACTGCACATCTGACAAGGCACGCATTTTGGTAAGATTTAATAAATTTAACGCAAGGCTTCCAGCAGATGGTCTTGTTCCTACTAGTGACAATCTGGTGTTGTCAAAATAAACAAGAACACAGAATAAGGCATCTTTAAATGGTCGCTGTTCTGGCTTGCGCCGTGTCACATCCTTTCTTTTTCTACCCGCCGTGTTGCCGCAGCGCCTATGGAATTCTGCAGCTGACCACGTGGTCATGGTTTCGATTTCCTCTCACGGCGGTCACATTTTGATGAGGGTGAAATGAAAAAAAAAAGCTTGTGGTGTAATTAGATTTACGTTCACGTCAAAGAACCACAGCTGTTGAAATATAAACATAGATCACTCGATTACGGCGTCTCTGAGAGTCCAGTGCTGCATCAGGGGCCATTATTGAATCAATGCTTAGAGATCTAGAGAGAGCTATCGAAATTAGCAGTAAGAGTTCTTACTGTGTCGCAGATCACCATTGTAGACCTCTTTATGTAGGACCCGGCTGTCTCTGTTCTAAAATTATGCTATGATGTCTTATAACCGCATAGCCCGACTCACCATATTGCTGGTGTAGCAGCCAGTACAATTGTTTTGCAACATTTGTTATAAATTTAGGGAGAACTTTTGGCTATGAGAATAATAAAATGTATAATTTACTTTAAAAAGTTAAGAACTTTTAAATTTGGGGGTTTTACTTGGCAAAATCCAGATCTGATTATAAGGCACCCCGTAGTGGATGACTCCGGTTAAATGTTGACTACCAATGATTATATGATTCTCGATCAATAAGTACATAAACGTTTTCGCATTTCGTCCACATCGGCCATGTTGAGTTTTGGTTGGTTACCTCATCATGTTCAAGATCTGATCTCCGTATCTTTCTTGGTTCCCGGTTGAAAAAGACAACTGAAATGTCTCCGCAACTACAGAAATGTCTGTCTCAGGACAGAAGTTCACGATGCATGACATCAGTTTCTGTATTTGCGACACACATTTCTGAAGTAAGGGCAAAAGTTCTGACGTCCAAAGAAAAACATTCTGGTGCGACAACAGTTCGCAACAAAAATTTCTATAGCGATAACGATTCTGGCGACGACTCTTTCGACTCTTGACTCTTTCGCGACGACTCTTTCGCGAAGTTGTCTTCGCGACAGACGCTGTCTGCCGCGGCGTTAGAAATGTGCTACTTTCGCTCGCAACGACATTCGTTCTGACGTCGCGACACAAGTGCTTTCCGTCGCAATGCTCGTGGCCCTTTCAAGTTTTCAAGTTTCAAGTTTATTTCTTCAAAGTTAATACAAATTGTGTGCAAACACTGTATGACCCCTTAGCCAAAGGCTAGTAGTGGGGTCATTTACAAATATGTATTAGTAATCTTGTCAGTGACACTTTATAGCACAAAATAAATATAACGAACACATAGAGCATATAGAAAAACAGTATAGAATGATAGGAACACTTGGTTAGTACGACAAAAAAAATCTCGTTTGCAACTTAGCATATAAAACATATGTGTAAACTAGTACATACTATTTGTCGCGTGCATGGGATGAACATATTCAGACAGGTTCCGCGGACATTTGCTGAAGATAGTATTTTTTAACCAATGTGATACATTTTTGTTTTGTTTTGCCTCAAATGGTAAGTCATTCCATATTTTTATGCCAATAAATTCCACTAATCTCTGGCCATATATATTTCTTGTCGGTGGTATATTGAAGTTGCAAAATGTTTTATTTCGTGTTGGGCGAGCAGGCATACGTAATATTGATACATGAAATGGATGATTGTCTGTTATGATGCTATTAACGCATTTGACCATATTTATTTCTCGCAAAGAATCGAAGGGCAGTATTTGTAATTTGACAAAGATTGGTTTACTTGTTTCATTTCGCTGAGAGAAAGTAATGGGGCGGACGGCTCGTTTTTGAAGGCGTCGAATAGGTTCTAGGTACGTTGTGAAAGTCCATGCCCATGACTCAATACAGTATATTAAATGAGATTGAATAAATGAAAAATACAAGATGCGGAGAATGTCTATTTGAAAATGTTCCCGTGCCCTGAGAAGAGCATAACAGCCAAATGCTAGCTTTGAGCAAAGGGCTTCTATGTGAAGTTTTATGTCAATTTTATATTGGTGGTGTACATTTCTTTAACGCAGATATTGAAAGGCACGTTCTCCGAAAGCAGCAATGCTGAAATCACCGACACGGGTCTTGAAGTCGACTTGTCGAATGACTTGGACTATGCCTGCACGAGGCGACACAATCAATCACTCTACGCCACTGCAAACATCGGCAGCTGATCGAAATCGCCGCACCTGTGGTAACGGCGGCGCCTCTATTTTGTTTTCTTTTGTAAGATGTGACAAAGAAGGCCAGTGGACTTGCACGTATTGTTAGGCTGGCACATTAGTTAATTTCCCAAAAGTATGGCATAAGCTTTTGCCAAGCGAACAAGACACTTTGGGCTGCTTCACAAAGCTGCGTAAAAATCTGTTTCGCTAGGGTTATATGCATGCTCAAAAGCTTAGAGATCTAGAGAGCTGTCGAAATTAGCGGTAACAGCTCTTACTGCGTCGCAGATCACTATTGTAGACCTCTGAATTTCTTTCCTGAGATATATATCATAAAGCAAAATCAATGTTAAAGTACCTCACAGAGCACTTTTCGATGGTAACACGCTCTTGAACTCCAAGACAAGAGAGTCATCACTTCCCGTTGCGGAGCGAAAACGCACCTGTTGCGGAGTAAAAACGTACAAATGTAAACATCACTATAGACAGATATTCTTACCGGTGACAATAGCTGAAATGTACGTGCAGAAACACGTTCGGTGTGGCCCATTGTTAAGATACTGAATTCAAAAACGTTAGGTCGTAAATCACATAGGAAGGTTTTTCTTATATATTGTTCTTGTTCTGATCCAACTTTTCGCTTTCTTACCTTTTTTTTACACTAACAAATTTATATCGTCTTATATCGTCCCTGTCATCTTTTTCATTAAATAATGATCAAGCACTACTGAACGTCAGACCTCAGGCGAGAGAATGTAAGAATACAGACCGTCCCAAAATGGTACAAACTGAACTTATTTGTCTAGGACATGCAGCTGGGCTAGTTGGTTAATCATGACGTAATATGGCAGCGCACATCGATACAAGGACGAAATACGGTGTTACACTCGTGTTTGTTCACCGTGCTACATCCTTGTATCAATGTGCGCAGCCAAATCACGTCATGAAAGTATTGGTTGTTCAACTTGATTTGGCAGTGGGGACAGTACGCATTTGGGCCTTAAGAGTTAGGCTACAGCTTGTGACATAACCTCTCCACACAGTGCCGTTACGTTCAAACTTCGTGCTCTGAATTACTGTTTAGCGCAGTAAAAGTAGCGAAATACACAAACACAGATCTGACTCCACGTGCGTAAGTACGTCTGAATGCGTGAGTAAATTTCAGAAAAGATGTGAACAGAGAACTCCCTCCTATGCTACAGCGAGCATCTGAGTGGGCATAAAAACCCAGGCTTGCAAAAACAACATGCAATAAAAGCGAGCCCTCATCCATCAAAATATCACAGGAGCCCTGGGGTACTGGACAATAGAATTAAAAACCCCCTTCCGATAATTGAATAAAACTTACAAAGGAGTCGCGAAACTGACTCGATCAATAAAAGCGTGCGCCAAGAGAGGGCGAATGTTTCGCTTGATACGTGCCGAACAGCCATCGACGAGGCTTACGCTAAGAAACAGGCGAGGGACTGAAGGAAATGACGACTGCGGGATAGGTGAGTGAGCGCTGTGTGGTTTTTGCCACCTCACAAAGGACAGAGTGCTTCAGCGAAAAACGGTGTGGCGCTTCGGCGAGCTGATGCCGCGCATATCTAATTGCTTCGTGGGCACCAGTGTTCGGGCGCCGCTCTAAAAGGGCGAGCGATGGCTGACCCCCTCTGGCCGCTCGAACGGAATCTCCCCGGAGCCTGTCACTTTCGATTCTGTGCACTTTGAGATGTCGTTGCTGAACTTGCCCTTTTGTTTCGTCCAACATGCATTGCTTTCTTGATTTGCTACTGACATTTACTTGCAAAGGAATCTTCGCTGTTTCTTTTCTGCTGTTCGGGCGTCTTCGTATGAAAGTTACGTGAGCTGCATAAGCTTTTGGGAAATTGATCGTGCGCTCAGCCCGTATTTGCCTTTATATACCCTTCGCCACGTCGTACTTCTGTCCAAGCTGCTGGTTTACTTTACTTTCAGAAAAGGATCGCCTGATCGAATGTATAAAGTGACTTATTTTTCTTTTTGTTTTTGTTAACTCCCTTATAAATGCTGTGTCAGCGATAGGGCCGTTTGGCAAGTAAGATCACATTTCAACATGGCACCCTTAAGAAGATTTGCAAACCGTATTTACAATTGAAAATAGCAAATACCGCTCCATGAGCGATTTGTGTTGATTCAGTGACAGCAATGCCAGTTCATTTTTGCACTATGCACTTCCTCTAAACTTTTATGTTCGAGAACGATTCCTTACTGAACGATACCTCTTGCTGACTCCTTCATGTAGGCACACTTTGATCGCATAAGACTATTGATTTATTATAAACGACACGCCAAAGAAACATTCAAAAAAGCTTGCTTAAGGTCTGAAAATGAAAAGCAAGAAAGAAGATTTTCTGTAGCAACATTGTGCAAGCACCCACACTGATTTTTCGTAATGAAAATGAAGGCGGTAGAGTTTAAGATGAACGCTAGCATTCATTTATTTATTATTCAAATATATGGACATTCTGCGAATTACTGACATCGTTGTCGTCGTCGCCGTGAGGTTCCGTATAAATTCCACGGGCGATAAAATTGTCGCCGCGCGCCGTACGCTGTATGTGAGACATAAATCATGTGACGGTGAGCCGCAATCGCGGCTCGCGCAAGCAAGAGCGGGAAGCCGAAAGGACGCGCGCAGTCTTCAAGTGACGCACAATGCTCCGGAGGGAGGGTAGGGTGTTGGAGGGACTGCGCTTTACTGGTGCAGCGTGCTCTCGCCGGGCCGGAGGTCTTCAGGGGGTGGGTGGCCTGATAGTGAGCCGCGCTTTACTGCGGCCGTGCGGTCCCGCCTGAGTGGAAGGCTCAGGGGGCGAGGTAAGGGGGCGCCTTCTGCGCCGCGAGCCGCTGCCCGCGCGGCTGTATCTTCAAAGGCATCTGCGGCGGTGGCAGAGTCCACCCTCCCTGTGTTTTGGCGGCTAACAGGGAGTTTGACTAAATTTGATAGGGAGTTTCCACGCTCATAGAGTGAGTGTTTTCTTGTGCGCGCGTGACACCATCTTTGTTAATGCCTATGTTTACAAGTTTATACGGCCAATAAAACTACTATCCATAGTTTGTATAGCTGTCCACTAATTTGACATCTCGATCGATGCTTCGCGTTTCGGGTGAAACTACGACATCATACAGCGTAAGCTGTTATGGGCTCATTCAAATAGTCGTTTCGGGACGCGATGATGCCGCCGGCGACGACAGTCCGCCGTGTAACCGCTATCACCGGAAACGCGAAAAAACTAGCTGATTCCCGCCAGGTTTGAACCCGCGCCCGCTGCGTGGGAGCCAGATACTCTACCCCTGAGCCACGTAAGCGCTTGCTATCGGGCAACGGAAAATGCCCTATAAGGCAAGCGCGCAGGGCGAGACGACTCGAGCCTGCGCCAGTATGGTGGCACCATCTAGGTAAGGTGCCTGCAAACGCAGCGTACGCAGGCGCAGACGACGAGGCGCGCAATCAACGCGATCCCGAGCTGCCCGAGCTGCCGAGCCTCCGCCAGTATGGTGGCACCATCTAGTTAAGGTACCTGCAGACGCGGCGTGCCCGACATGTAAGTTGCAGTTGTAAGGCTTGATCGGGCTCAGCAGACTGCTGTGCTGAGAGCATTACAAGCCGCAGCTCACCGTCGACGCTGTGCGGACAGTTCAGATCGTTCTCGTCAAAACGAGGTGAACAGACTGCCGCGAGGAACATGCTGTGCGTGGTGCCCAAATTGGAGCTACTCTTGAGCCTCTCCACCAGCTTACGTGGTGACTGTGCTGCGTGTGCCGCGCAGCCCTGTGCCTTTTCTTTTATAATTTAATAATACTGTCAACCCCACTCGTGGACATTAGAGGGGAACGTTGATCTTATGACAAACTAATGTGTACTTCTGAAGATCAGTTTCAATACCTGCCACGAAATAGCTCGTGTGCAGTTTTAACTACGCGTTTATTGGTTCTTGGCTCTTGTCGGGTTTCTAAACTACGATGGAAGAATAAACAGCCGTCGCAACGGTGTCATCTGTCTGCAGAGTGAGCTGACTACGACTCTGTTCACGCTTCCTTCTTTCGCCGGTAGGAGCGCTGCAGTGTTGGGGTCATCCATTGCTCGGTTCTCCAGTGCTGGATCTGTATGATGAACAGAACCTTACAGCAACTAACAGGAATAACAAGTGTCATGGACAGGTAACGTGACAATGAGGAAACAGGCAGTCATGTATCGACTACGCCTTAGTCTCATAAATGGTCTACGACCAACTACACCAAATGAGAATCGACGAAAATGGCATAAATAGCCTGGGTAGCGATCACAGATGTTTAACATTAATGTTTCGGAGAGGTACTGACGCAACACACGAACCAATAACATCAGAATTTCTTAACATGAATGAAGAGCGATTAATAGGGATTGCAAAAAAACATAGAGATAAAATTGAGGCTTTTCCTAGAGCAATCTGGGAATAGAAGGAACTGGTAGACGTTATGCCGCAGGAAATAAAAGACTTGGCAAAAAAATTACACCATCTTCTCGTAGGGGAACCCTGAGTAGTATGCGAAGCAGCCATGGGGCCGACTCAAGGTAGTTTTATTAGCTGTATAAACTTGGACATGCAGGAGAGGAGGGGGAGGAGGATGCGCATGAATGCCGAGAGGAGAGGAGATGAGACAAGGATATGAGAGGAGGGGGGAGGATGCGCATGCGCTGTAGGGGTGTGGACGCCGCACGGCGGATGAATGGATGGAGGGAGGGAGTGACATAGCCCCGACCATAAAATGCTTCGCGTCTAAAAAGTTGATGGATGGGAAAGAGGAAACCACGTGGGTGGTGGAACAAAAAAATAAAAGAAGCCAAAGAAGAGCGTAAGCAGGCCCCTAGGGATCATCGAGAAGGCAAAAAGTTGGGATTACACGAAGAAGATGAAACAAATAATGAGAAAAAGGGTAGCGAGTGAGTTCGTGCTAGAAAAAATTAAATACACAAGTGAACATTGGGTGCATAACATTGGCAAAAGAGACAAAGGCACCCCAAAAACATTCTGAAGCCAAATAAAAGTTATCGGAGCTCCAACTAAAAACTCGCAAACGGCTATGAGGAATGAAGGCGGTAACATCTAAGAAGTAGACGGTGCGCTGCGGTACATCACAGATGTTATTAGGAATAACTTCGGCACGAAAGAAAGAGTACTTCCGATAACAAGACGAGCTCGTACTAGCCAGACCGACCAACAAGAGAGAAGCCTGAAAGATCAAAATTTAGCATAGAAAGCTTTTATTGGAAAAAGGCAGCAGAAACTGACCCTAATGACACGGTAGCGGGACCCGATGGAATCCCAATACAGCAAATCAAAACCTCGGTCCAAAGAGCAAGGCACTGCTGTCTAATGACATAAAGCAAGGGATTAGAAGGAAAATTGAATTTGGATGGCGAGAAAGCAAGATGAGCCTCACCTACAAAGGGAAACATGATAAGGACGAGACGAGCTCATACTAGCCAGTTACAGTAACGTCGGTGACAGTAGCGCACCCAGGATATCTGTCAGGGGGGGGGGGGGGTTGAATTTTTGCGAGGGGGGGGGGGAGCAAGCACTTTGCATAATATGCTGTTTCGTTGCTGTAGGCAGCGGAATCCAACAGCAAATAAAATGCCTAATAATTCTAATCACAATGACACCAAGGATGATGACGATGTTGATGTCTTCAGCGTTTTACTCAAAGTAATGTAAAAGTGAATAAATAAATACAAGACAGTGAGTGATTTTGTTAATCAGGGAAGTTCAACCTCAAGCCACCTCCTAAATTGTAACGACAATGTGAACAGATCACTGAAGGTACACGTTGGACTGGTGGGCTGGACGCGTGGGGTTGGGGGGGTTACAACACCTGTACCTCCCCCCTCCCCCTCCGTCGGTGCGCCACTGGTCGTTGATATATAGAATGGGAATACAAGCCATAAAATTAGAACTGTCTAAATGGGTTGAGAAAAATGATGTACTTGGGGAACTACAGAATGGGTTCAGGTTCTACAGACGCTTAGATGATAATATTTTTGTACTAAGTCAATGCATAGAGATTTCAGTAGCTCCGAAAAGACCTTTACGGGTAGCGTTTCTAGATATTAAGGGAGTCTACGACAACGTAGACAGGGAATTGTAATGGACTATTCTCACGCACGAAGGCACACACTCTAAAAAATTCCACGCTTAATGTCACACTAAACTGTAAGTTTAAGCGTCACGCGCATGTAAATGAGGCGTGGATGAAGTTTCAAGCGCCAGGTCACCGAAAATAAGCTTGGCATTCGTTCTTGTAGGCGTCAGGACAACACTGCATGTCATGGATCGGTCTTGTGTGAGCATGAGCGAGCCGCATACGCGTGAGAAACATAAATCACACGCTTAACATCCCGCGGAGGGCTCGCGCGCAAGCTTTCCATCGCGCATATAAATATCCGAATAGGGAGAATCTATCCCGGGATCGGCGCGAAGCGTGGGCGAGGGAGCACAACTCTCTGCGCCTTCTCATCGGCCCGCGGGGAATACGAAAGTTTTCTTGGGGAGGCTGATGAAGACCGTGGCGTTTTCAAGACTGCTCTCGGCCATTTTTGTTGCGCATTCTCCGTCGGATTGCGATGACGTGCGTTCATTGCAGCACAGGCCTTTCGGTCGAATTTTCAGAGTTAGTGTGTATTGCCACGTACACTTTTGCATACGCTTTTGGCATGCAATGCGGGTGGTGCATGCATACATAGTGCAACTGTGCCGAGTTTAGGAGAGAAAATCCAGCAAACTCTGATGGCTCAGGAACAGCATTTCCATATGGCTGCTCCGTATATTGCAGCCCCTCACCTGCCATTCATTGAAGATTGGAATATAAAGGTAAGAAGATTATTCATATGGTTCGCTCTTAATAAATGGCGGATAACTATGCATTTGTCGTGATTTCCGGCGTCTACTTGTATCACGTTTGGTGCAAACTTGCCTGAATGGTGCATTTTAGAGGAAACCGAGAACATTCTACACGACCAGTAGCTTAGATTGAAATTAATAGCATAGTCAGCCTCTGGCCTTTTGAACAAGTTTTAAGGCCGGACTGTTGAATTTTTCTTAGTTGTTCTGTTCATTGTGCAATTGTCAATTCCCACGATTATTAGGCGGGTTCATTGTGGAATTTTTGAAGCTGGAACACGCCTCGCGTTATATTCTCGTTCATGGCGCGAATAAGCTTTTTTTCTTTATAATTTTAAATTCGCGAGCTGACCGTGCTCTCCGTCCCGCTGCCACCTCCCCTCGGGCAAGGGTATGGCGAGCTGGGAGTTGCCACTGTGCATTTTGCACCGTGTCCTCATTATTTAGACGCGGTTAGTGGAGCATCATGTGGTTACGGCGTATTAAATAGAGGACTGCACGGGCTCGGGCTTACCCGAAAGCCCGGGCCGGGTAGGGCAGTTTTTAGATGCGGAGCATCTTATAGCGGCGGCCTGTCCCGCGGCGTCGTTGGCATCGGCGTCGGCGTCCGTCCGCACCTCTCCTCATTCTCTCCACGCCAGCTGTGCGATAACGCCTCTCTCCTCCTCTCCCCCTCTCCACGCCATCTGTTCGATAACACGCTTTTCCTTCCCTGTCTTCATCCGCCACCTGTGCGATAGCGCGCGCATGCGCGCCTCTTTCTCTCCTCCTCCTCTCCGCGCCAGCTGCTTATATAAGCCCGGTGCATGCGCCGCTGCCTCAGTTGCTGCTTAGGTTTAGTCACGCGGCGCCATCCGATGCGCTGAATGGACGTCAACGAATCTGTCAACGAACTGTCTGGCACATCTTCAAACAGCAGCAGCCAGTTCATTAACACAACCGCGAGCACCTCTGAAGACAAGGCTGCGCAGAGAAGAGCTCGCGACGCAGAAAGTAAACGTCGGCGACGCGCAGCGGATCCAGATTCAGTTCGCCAACGCGAAGCCGCTTCGAAACGTCAGCGTCGAGCAGCGGATTCCACACTTCGAGAACGCGAAGCCGCTTCGAAACGTCAACGTCGAGCAGCGGATCCTGAGCTTCGAGAACGGGAAGCCGCGTTGGTTCGTGAACGTCGAGCACCAGAACCTGAGGTTCGGGACCGTGAAGTTCAACGTAAACGTACGAAGCGAGCGGCGGAACCCGACCTTCGAGAACGGGAAGCCGCGTTGGTTCGTAAACGTCGAGCAGCAGGACCTGAAGTTCGGGACCGTGAAGTTCAACGTAAACGTACGAAGCGAGCGGCGGAACCCGACCTTCGAGAACGGGAAGCCGCGTTGGTTCGTAAACGTCAAGAACCAGAACCTGAGGTTCGGGACCGTGAAGTTCAACGTAAACGTACGAAGCGAGCGGCGGAACCCGACCTTCGAGAACGGGAAGCCGCGTTGGTTCGTGAACGTCGAGCAGCAGAACCTGAGGTTCGGGAGCGTGAAGTTCAACGTAAACGTACGAAGCGAGCGGCGGAACCCGAAGTTCGAGAACGGGAAGCCGCGTGTAAACGTCAACAACGAGAGGCTGCTCCCGATGCTGCACGCGACCGCAAGCGCGCCGCCCATTAGATCGCGTGAACGTCGTTATAACGACTGCGATCCACCGTATCAGCCCACGGTTCCCCTCGGGAAGATGGTGTAATTTTTTTCCCTGGCTTGGGCCAGGCTCGGGTACGGCATGTGCCTTTTGACCCGGAGCCAGGCCGGACTAGGGTTTTTTGACGCGGGCCCGGACCGGGCTCGGACTTTCTGGTAGTGTGCGTGTAACGTGCTGCGAGGTTTCGCGTGTCGACTCTGAAAAACACGTCTTTTTTCGGTGTCGGCCCGGTTTCGAGCCGGGCTCGGGACGGGCTCGGGCCTAAGGTAAAGGGGTGGCGGGCTGGGTCTGGCGGGTAACGTAGATTGTTTCCGGGCCCGGGTCGGGCCCGGGTCTCGCCATAAAAATTTGGCCCGGGCCGGGTCCGGGCTGAAAAAAAAATGGGCCCGTGTGGTGCTCTAGTATTAACCGCGAACTTGAGCGAAGTGATCGGGGGTGGTGTGCAGGTGCGTGAAGTGAGCGGTCTTCGGGGTAGCGCGGTGAACCACCACGCAAACTCTGAAAGGCTTTGCTATGTTCGATAGTATCGCGGGAAACTTGTACCCCTGTGACATCGGTTGTGTTTAGCGCCTAATGTAGATGTTCCGCATTTCGTGTGCTCTGTATCGTGTGCGTACAGTCGGCGTCATCCTTGTCTAGAGCACGAGAACGGCGGCTTCCTGGACTCTCCGGAGCCAGACAGCGACGTCTAACGCTAGCTCCTGGGTTCCGACGTCTAACGATAGGTTCTGGGCACGTTTGGGCCCAGCAACTACCGTTAGACGTCGCTGGCTGGCTCCGGAGAGCCCCGGAAGCCGCCGTTCCTGCGGTCTAGACAAGGGTGACGCCGACTGTATGTGCTCGGCAGACATATTGCTGGTTAGAAAAGTCATTTATCGAAGTAAATAATTTCATACTACCAGCTTATCCTATCTGGTATTAGCTCTGGTGAACGTCGGTTTTGGGCAAGGATGCTACGAGATCCGATATCTCATACAACTAATCTGATGTGTTGTTCACCACGAAGAGTTGATAGGTAATGACATGGTTGTTATTAAAGATTACAAAGAGCGACCATAAATCTTTGAGCGTAATTTTCAGAAGCATATCTGTGGCAGCATTATTACGCGTTAACGCAAATTAAGGTACGAACAATGCAAGCATCCCGGCTGGCGGTGGAATTTCTATAAATTGCACGAGAGAGGCGGTTCTCCGCTGCCCGTCGCTGACGTCTGCAGGCGAGTCCGCTGATCGCTCTAGTTGTCGCGTATGCCGTTCGTAGTATGCCGCTGGCGATAAATTGTAAATTCATAATTTTGTCAGCTAGTTGTCGACTGACAGCAACCTCCATTTCAGAAGCGCTGCATGCGAGGTTGCAAGCACAGGTGCTACCTGCAACCTGAATTGCAACACTAATCTTTCCATGTGTAGCTTCGCATATTTTACCTTTTGGGTTTTAAAGAGAGGAAGTGTGGCTCTGCCTGTGACGAATGTACTCTGCCTGTTACAAGTGTACTTATCCAGCTCTTGATTTCTAGCTGCAAACCAATCTATGCCCGCACTGAGAGTTCACGTGTGGCAAGTTCACGTAGAATGTCATTCCTGTCAAAATTTTCATCTCCAATGTGTTGAAAATTAAGCATAACTTCCTTTTTCTAGGTCATTTTTATCAGTTATTAAAAGGTTTCTTCGAATGCGTTGCCGGTTGTGTTGGAATTTTCAAACTTTAGTTTTAAGGAGAGCATGACAGACAAATTTAATTTGCAGCTGTGTGGCTCACCGAAATCCGTTTTGCACAATGTTCTTTTATTTTTCAGTTCGCATTGTTAAGTGCACTAAGGTTTCGAAGTATTATTGATGAAAATCTAATTGATGAAACAATTATTGAAGAAGTTCCTTCTGATCGTGTCAAAAATGCATTTTCTGAGCCGCCATAGGTCATTCTAGAAGCGTGCTTGTGACCCAGGCTTGCAAAGCATACTCTCTTTCTTGCGGTCAGTTAACCCGCTTTCGCATGTCGCCTATTTGTAAAGACTTCCAAACTGCAGCGTTTTAAGGGAGGCCAATAGCAGGAATGTCAGAAGTAATGCAGTCAAAGTTAAACCAGCGACACATCAAGCGGTCATTGATTGCCGCTTTCAGCCATAAAGAAGCGTGTTTTCTCCTCTAAACCATCATACTATATTGATTAAGATTTTTTTTCAGATGCCGCTAAGTGACCTTCTAGGATCTCGCAGTGTTTAGAGGGAAACAAGCCTCCTAATATGCGACTGTGAGCAGGAAATCATCAAGACAGGTGATGACATATCCCTAGAAAATGCACTAGTGAAGTGCCTATGCCTTTATTCTATGAAATACGTATATAACGTATTCGGCACCCGCCGTGGTGGCTCAGTCAGCTAAGGCGTTGCGCTTCTGACCACGAGATTGCGGGATCAAATTCCGGCCGCGGCAGCCGCATTTCTATGGAGGCGAAATGTAAAAACGCCCATCTGCACGTGTTGTAGCGCCCGTTAAAGAACCCCAGGTGGTCAAAATTAATCCGGCGTCCTCCACTATGGCGTGCCTCATAATCAGAACTGGTTTTGGCACGTAAAACCCTAAAAACAAGAACATATTGGGCAGCGTATGGGCAATTTTTTGTGCTATCAATTATAAAGCTAGGAACAAGCAACGATCTATTATGGGAGCAAACAAGATTAAAGAATTTGTTCACTGCGTTGCGCGTTTAAATCAAGCTCATATAGAGACTTAGGCTTTCTAAGCGATCTGAAGATGTTTTAAATTTGTAACTTTTGGTTTTAAGCATCAACGTTTCATAGTATCCTATTTTCAGGAAATGAATACTATGAATAAAAGACTTAGCCCAGGAGGAAAAAATCAAAGCCCCTTTCTTAAAGATGGTTGAACGCGAAGCTTTTTCCAATGCAAACTGAACCAAAGTCGAAGTCCAAAGCCAACGACCACGCAAAGAACCCAAGAAATGCTGTGCGGCCCGATGCGATACATATGTGATTTGATTGTTTGTTTAGGATTGTATTTCTTGAATGTTGAAGTTGAATGAAGACACATTTTGTTAAGCTGCATAGCCTTTATTTTAGATCATCTAGCCGTTTATTACACGCACACACTTACACTTTCACGGACGGCATGCCGTTGCCGATACACGGGATCGGCCTTACGGGCACGATCAAGCTCGCACTTATGTTTGCGTACGGCAGCCTCTTCTGCCGTGCGCTGCACCCGCCGCCTACCCATGGTGACGGCCGGGAATGCATTGCTTGACGCGCGTAATGCAATGCAGATGTGTGCAGTTCGTCTGGGCACCGTGGCGTTGCAGTTCCCATTGTTCTTATCGGTACAACTGCGAGTGTAAACTGTAGTGTTCTACAATACGTATGTCGTGCGCCGTTGTTCTAATGTTTGCGCAGATGCACAGCCGTTGTTCTATTGTGTGTACCCAACCCATCACATCCCCTTCCCCCCTCGGTGCGTTACCTCAGGCGCAGTCTATAAGCGTGGAGAATGGTCACGTCATAACAAGCGCGTGAATAAGGGTTCCGATCATACTTCTTAGCGTGAAGAGGGGCTGCTGATCATTTCAATAGGCGTAATCGCTGGTGGTGAAACTTTATTTCCAAAAAGGGTCCTGAAGGACACCCGACTGTTCGTCAAGGTGTAGAGGGCACCTCCCACGTCGGGACGGGGAGGCTCTCCGCCGCTTCGCGGGCCTTCTGGACAGCCCAGAGTTGGTCTTGGAGCTCGCTGCTCCTAAGAGCGCCGTCCCACTTGTTCTTGTCCTCCAGATAGGGTTCCGGCCACCTGCGTCGCGCATCCCCACAACATGTGTCCCAAGTTCACATGTCCACCACACTGTGCACAATTGAAAGTTCCGTCGTAGTCTGGGTCGATTCGGCTCATAAGCCAAGGATTGAGGTACGATTTCGTCTGTAGCAAGCGGAGAGTCACTGACTGTGCCCTGTTAAGTTCCTTGTTTGGAAGGGAGAATTCTCTAGGTCCTAAATAAAAGTGCTTGATGAGCTCATTATATGTCTGCAGTTGGTCCTTAAAGGCCTTAGGAGCAGACAAGGGGGTCTCCTCCTCGTCTCCAGCAGGGGAGCGTGGCTGGCAAGTCCTCGCGCGACCTTATGAGGGGATTCGTTAAGGTTCCGCTGTCCTCCCACGAAATCACCCATATGGGCTGGGAACCACACTATAGAGTGGAGAATAATGCATCTACCTTCCAGTAACTTAAAAACCTTCGCATCCACTACTCCCCTAGCAAAGGCGCGAGTAGCTGCCCTAGAATCACTATAGATTACCGAGCGCTCTGGATGTAGCAGAGCAAGTGCAATAGGCAAGTGCAATAGGCGTGATCGGTAAACGTAAAGAAATATCACGCTCGGATTAAGCGTGTAAAAAACTGCAAACGCACGCTTAGATAAGCCAGGATATTTTAACAGCGGAGCTGTTTAAGCCGGCTGTTAGTCCGTCCTTCGCGGACAAGAAATGTGGGCCGATCCTGGCGGTTGTGCAGAAAGGGTACATAAATGGTACATAACTGGTACATAACATAAACAGTACATAACCAATGGTACATAAACCATTTGTACGAAGTGCTTGGGCGGTGCTTTGTTTTTTTCGTCTACGGACATCGATCCGCTGGAAACTAGCCATATACAGCTTCGCTGTATATCGCTAGCTTCGCTGTATGTGGCTAGTTTTCATAAATAAAAATACAACTTACGTGGCTAAAAGTAATGCACCTAAAACGCGCAGTTTTGGAACGTCCCTGAGAGCAATAGTGCTTACAGAGGCCTCTATAATTAGGGCCGATAATTGAAATGTCAAGGGTAGTCTTTTTTTGTAGGAGGGGGTAATGGGTGTTGAAGGCAAGGCAACTTGCAGAAATGATGAATTAGTTCTAGGAGTTGCTTTTTCTACATGGCTCACCGGAGTTCAAAGAGGGATTACTGTCTGGTAGACGAACAAAATGTTATCAGTTAAAATATTTTTTTGTTCCATTTGAACACCAAGTGCACCACAATTTTGGGCAGAAAAAGTGGCCTAGTTTCAGAAAGCGTACGCACGAACAAAAATGCACGTTTCAACACCGGAACTGACAAAAACGCCACTCGCTCGCTGAAATGACCCAGATTTCAGATCACTGACAATTAGCTAGCCCAATGTAACACATTTCTTGCCCCTTTGCGGGAAGTTGAACTAGTAGGTTCCCGTCTCGCCTAGTTTATAATAATAATAATAATAAAGAAAGCCGCAGTTTCCTCTGAAAGGCGAAGCATCGACTGCGATAGCCAATTAGTAGACAGCTATACGAAGTCAGCATATTAGCGTTATCGGCCGTATAAGCTTAGAAATATCCGCTGTTCATATAAACCCGTCTTTTAAGGGAGCGTATGATGAACCGACAGTGGCTAAATCGGTTAGCGTGGTGGTCTCGCAATCGGACGTAGGTGGTTCGAATCCGAAGCCCGACGAGCAATTTATATTATCACGCGGTTTGAGAGTGAGCGTTTTTTGCGGTCACACCTACAACGGCACCGACACTTGTGAGGCAATACAAGCTTCGCTGCAAGAGAAAAGGAAAACAAAATTCGGCGTTTGGCTCGGCGCACATCGCCGCTGGCTGGCGCGAGTGCGGCCCCATGGCGGTGCGGGAATTTATTAGTGTCTGCAGTTAGCACGAGTTAAATCGTAGGATCGGTTTGAGCAGTGAATTAAGTTTTAAGCGTAAGTGTCAAATTATCCATTGAGCGAAAGGCTGATCCACTAGCGGTAAACCTGGGGAGTGATGCACCGCTAATGGGGTCATACTGCCTTAAGCAATGGCTCATAACCCCGTAAACGCAGCTACCCCAATATGAAGACCGAAGAGAAGTGAAATTCTGCGCTGGAATCATGAAACGCAACGCAACCAGCTGTGGAAGACGACGACGACGAACGCAGGAGCAGTGGCACTAGCGCGTGCCGAGCGCTAGCACGAGCCACGCGTTTACCGTTACTACGACGACGACAGGAGACGCCGACAGCCCGAGCGCATAAGGTGCTTTGCACCTAAAAACAGCTCTATTGGAATTTTTGTTGCACGCCTGCAAGGTTGTGCTCAAGCATGCGTTTTCTTGCTTTTCTTGCCTCTCAAAGCCGAGCAGCGGAGTGGAACACACGTCTCGAGCCGAGTGTACTAGTTGTAGATAACAATGGCAAGTGCATCGTAGACTGGAAAAACGTCACTACCTGCTTACTTTGTGGTTTTTCGCTGTGACCTTTCGTGATGGACTTCGCATTGGGATGGGGAAACGCTATTGTGGTCCACTGGCCGCGTTATACGGGGCGATTTTTTCTTAGTGTTAACCAAAATAAAATGACGAAAAAAATCTCAAACGATTACGATACTCCCTAATGCTAAATTTGAGCGCTGCTGCATACGCGTTTTCATTTCGCGATATTATTGCGATAGCAATTATATGGACACTCAAAAGCAGATTTCTGCCGTCGGCGTCGCCGTCGCCGTCGCCGTGAGGTTCCGTATGACGTCAATGGAGATGAAATCGTGGCCGCGCGCCGCCGAACGCTGTATGTGCGAGTGAAAGGGCGCGAGGGACGCGCTCTTTCACGGGGAGTGAACGCACGGCGGAGAACAAACGCGCGTTCTGCGCCGTGCTTCCTTAAGGGCTGCAGAAGTAGGCGTCTCTTTCCTCCTTTACAATCACCATATATGTAGAGCAAACGCGCCTTCTTCCGATGCGCGAGAGGCCGTGGGGGAGGGGGGGAAGGGGGAGGGAAGGGAGGCGACGTTTAGCTGCGGCACCAAGTGCCTATTTATATCAGAGGCTCCGGCAACAGTCACCAACGCCGCACGCATTTTGAGCGAACGCGGGCAAAATGCCGACGGCGTCGACAACAGTTCGGCGCGTTGCCGGTGCTGCTGCATGTCCAAGTTTATACAGCTGATAAAGCTAATATCATTACTCCGTATATCTCTCTACAAATTTGCTATCGCAATTGATGCTTCACGTTTCAGGTGAAACTGCGACAACTTTATTGGCTAGTGGGGACAATCCGTCTCGTGCGGCACGTTTCAAACAGATCGAAGAGTGGCGCGACGGCCTCGCTAACGTGGAGATCACCAGAACCTGCGCGTCAATGGCGCATGGACGCGATTCACAGCAACCGCCGCCTACAAGTCTACCACACGACGCGCGCTACTCTTGCGCCGTCGTCGCCGCACTACACTTTTTTACAGCATAAGCTGTTATGGGCTTATTCCAATAGCCGTTTCGGTTCGCGATGATGCTGCCAGCGTTGGGCCGTAACCGCTATCGCCGGAAAGGCGAAAAAAGCACGCGTTTCCCGCTGGGATTGAACCCGCGCCGGCTGCGTGGGAACCAGATACTGTTCCACTGAGCCACGCAACCTTTTTTTTGCCATTTTTTTTCTTTATTGCCGGGCTTCGACACAGTACAACAAATGAACACACAACAATAGACAGTACGCCAGATCGCTCAAGTGGCTTCGTGAAGTGGCTTCGTGACTCAAGTCAATCTTCGTGACCCATCCGGTCGACTCGCGCGATGGGCCCTTCGTCTACAGGAATATGTGTTCACTATTTCGTACAAGAGTGGTCGTCGACACGCTGACGCGGATTGCCTTTCTAGGATGCCACAACATACGACGGACTGTGAAGCCGACAACTTTGACCACCTTATCGCTTCGCTGTCGCCTGACTTTCCCGATGCCTTGACATTCGCCGCAGAGCAGCGCAAAGACCCAAGCTTGAACGCTTTTTTCTCTGCCACCCAAGGGCCTATATCCGAAGGCCGATTTTGCGTCCGAGATGGTCTTCTTTACAAGAGGAACTTATCAACGACGGGCGCCCGCTTTCTACTTGTGGTTCCGCAGTCTCTTCAAACATCTGTTCTGCGCGTTACGCACGATGACCCGACCTCTGGTCACTTAGGGACCGCGCGAACACTTAGTCGCACAAAGGAACGATTCTACAGGCCTCAAATGCGCAAAAGAATTGACACCTATGTGGGCAGATGTATGCAGAACCACAAGCGACCTACCTCAGCTCCAGTCGGTCACCTACAGCCAGTAAAGCCCCCCAGTTCCCCTTTTGAAAAAGTCGGCATAGACCTGATCGGGCCGTTTCCGCGTTCTTCGAAAGGAAACCGGTGGATAATTGTGTGTGTGCCGACTACCTGACGTGGTATTTCCTCCGCCACTGCTGCGCAGGTTTCTGATTTTATGCTTCCTGCAATCATACTCCGACACGGGCCACCTCGCGTGATAATAAGTGACCGTGGTCGCCAATTTATTGCCGATGTTGTGGAGGAATTGCTGCGTTCGTGTGCCTCCAAGTTCCGACACTCAACAGCTTATCGTCCACAAACTAGTGGCGTCACCGAGCGCACAAACCGAACGTTGATCAACATGTTATCAATGTACGTTGCTTCGGACCACAAGAACTGGGATGAGGTATTAGCGTTCGTGACGTACGCTTTCAAGTCTGCTAAACACGAAACGACCGGTTTCAGCCCTTTCTTCCTTCTTTTCGCGCGCCAACCTCGTCATACGCTGGACACTATCTTTCCTTTTGTGATCCATGACGATTTGTCTATCGCAGAGATATTGTGTCGTGCAGAAGAGGCTCGTCGACTTGCGCGCTTACGTACATTGGCCGCGCAAGACCACTCTAAAACACGCTACGACAGTCAACACCAGCATGTTACCTACTGGTAAGGACGTGTTTTTGGGCTAGTTCTTGGACATATTCTGCCCTTTTTGTGAATAAACCTTCAGTTGTTAGTGCGCCCTGTGTCTGTCTCGTTACTCGTCGTTTGGTCCTGTGTATATTCGGGCGCTGTCTATTACTTGATGTTACCTACGTTCCCGGTGACCTCGTGTGGCTGTGGACTCCAATACGCCGACGTGGCTTGAGCCAAAAGCTACTTGCGGACTATGCCGGGCCGTACGTTATCCTCAATCGTCTAAGCGAAGTGAACTACACAATTGCACGTCTCACTTCAAATGGCCGTCATTCATGCAAGACTGAGGTGACGCATGTCGCCCGCTTCAAGCCGTTCACACGAAGGAAGCAGGAGTGACTCGCCCGGCGGGCTTCGTCTGGGAGCGGAGGAATGTTACGCCGTGGTCACTGCCAGTGAAAAGTGAGGGAAGCGAGGGAGGGAGAAAGAATACGACGACGTTGCTCCTACGATTGACTCCAGCCAGCATTGCCCAAGGAGCTACATCTTTGTGTCTCAATTAGTAAACGCTCCCTTAACCCTCTCCCGAGGCCGTAACAATATTATAGTTAGATGAAAAGTCTGCCGAGAAAATTGTAGAGCAACATTGAAAACTTAGATACAGCTTTCTGTTACATAAAAGCGACATAAAAGTGTTTTTCCGAGCTTCAAAGAAGCCTGCGTATACACGCAAAGTGCCTCGAGCGGCCATGGTTGCGCCACAAAGGTCTTGTTCTCATATTGCGAAATGTTCGATCTATCTTTTATTTACCGACAAGGAATTCCCAGCAAAGAAGTCCCAGTCTAGCACGGGTACGGCACCATACAGCAATGTTACTATGCAGCTATTAGGAGTGATGGCGGTCGCCATTCAAATGCAAACAGAGGAGGAGGAGGAACAAACTTTTATTTAAACCAGCAGTCAAATGCAAACAGAATCAGCTTTTATTTATAGCGCTGTGCTGCTACAGAGCTCCAATGAATAATACCCAAGAAGACATCTAGACAGGTACAACCCTGCAATACAAGTTAACTTGCCCAGCGCATCCACAGCATTAACTGTATCAAGGAACCTGCAAAGAACTTACAAATAACCGTTCCAGGACTCCTTTGATCCCCTCTGCGTATTACCTTGCTTCTCATTTTTTTTTGAAGCGGCTTAGACAACAGGTACAACCAGTCGGAATATTACGCAATTCCCGCGCGCTCAGAATTCATGTAATGGACGGTTGAGTGAAGTGATGAAATAATTTCTGTTCACGTGAATGCAGTGCGTACAATTGTCTTTGTTGTCTTCTTATGCAGTGTGCAGCCTCATGGTATGTTCGTGTCTATGCATCACACAGTTCACAGGTGTAATGTCGTGATATGTTTCTGTGTATGCATCATACCGGTCATAAACGATGCCAAAATCACCAACGCATTGATGTCAAGAGGACAAAGGTGATGTTTGATGCTTTTAGAGGGAAGAATGGTGATGATAGGTGTATGCACAGAGAGGTACCGCACCTTATTTAAATACATTTGAAGCTTTCTAGCCACATGCCTCACTGTGGCACATAGCCATTACGGAGGATTGGCCAAGCATGGGCACAAACTGTGCAGTGGCACACACCCAGTAGCTCAAGTGTGGGGAATCCGAAATATAAGAAATTACAGAAATTCAAAGCAACCGTGGGACGCCATTCCATTAGGAGGTTTCGGCGTTCTTAAGATGCCTAGGGGCACATTATCAGCACATATTAACGCGAATAGCATTTTTTGTCTACTTCAGCCGTTTTCAGTCTGTCTGTCTGTCTGTCTGTCTGTCTGTCTGTCTGTCTGTCTGTCTGTCTGTCTGTCTGTCTGTCTGTCTGTCTGTCTGTCTGTCTGTCTGTCTGTCTGTCTGTCTGTCTGTCTGTCTGTCTGTCTGTCTGTCTGTCTGTCTGTCTGTCTGTCTGTCTGTCTGTCTGTCTGTCTGTCTGTCTGTCTGTCTGTCTGTCTGTCTGTCTGTCTGTCTGTCTGTCTGTCTGTCTGTCTGTCTGTCTGTCTGTCTGTCTGTCTGTCTGTCTGTCTGTCTGTCTGTCTGTCTGTCTGTCTGTCTGTCTGTCTGTCTGTCTGTCTGTCTGTCTGTCTGTCTGTCCTGTCTGTCTGTCCGTCCGTCCGTCCGTCCGTCCGTCCGTCCGTCCGTCCGTCCGTCCGTCCGTCCGTCCGTCCGTCCGTCCGTCCGTCCGTCCGTCCGTCCGTCCGTCCGTCCGTCCGTCCGTCCGTCCGTCCGTCCGTCCGTCCGTCCGTCCGTCCGTCCGTCCGTCCGTCCGTCCGTCCGTCCGTCCGTCCGTCCGTCCGTCCGTCCGTCCGTCCGTCCGTCCGTCCGTCCGTCCGTCCGTCCGTCCGTCCGTCCGTCCGTCCGTCCGTCCGTCCGTCCGTCCGTCCGTCCGTCCGTCCGTCCGTCCGTCCGTCCGTCCGTCCGTCCGTCCGTCCGTCCGTCCGTCCGTCCGTCCGTCCGTCCGTCCGTCCGTCCGTCCGTCCGTCCGTCCGTCCGTCCGTCCGTCCGTCCGTCCGTCCGTCCGTCCGTCCGTCCGTCCGTCCGTCCGTCCGTCCGTCCGTCCGTCCGTCCGTCCGTCCGTCCGTCTGTCTGTCTGTCTGTCTGTCTGTCTCTCTGTCTATCTGTCTATCTATCTATCTATCTATCTATCCCCATTCACTGACCCTGTGGCCCAAGTTGTGCACTTGCTTGGGTCACTAGTTATGTGCTCCTCGTCGTTATGCCCTAGTGGTCGTCATGATTATAGTTTTGTCATTTTATTCTCATCATGCCGTCGCCGTCATGTCATTGTCGTCTATCTGTCTGTCTGTCTGTCTGTCTGTCTGTCTGTCTGTCTGTCTGTCTGTCTGTCTGTCTATCTATCTATCTATCTATCTATCTATCTATCTATCTATCTATCCCCATTCACTGACCCTGTGGCCCAAGTTGTGCACTTGCTTGGGTCACTAGTTATGTGCTCCTCGTCGTTATGCCCTAGTGGTCGTCATGATTATAGTTTTGTCATTTTATTCTCATCATGCCGTCGCCGTCATGTCATTGTCGTCGCAGTCGTCTTGCATTCGATGTCACACTATCGTCGTAGTGCTGTCGTCGTCATTACATCGCGGTCCCTCCAGCTTCGGCTTTCGACTATCGTCATGCCGTTCGCACCCTGGCTTCATTATACGGTCGTCATAGAGCGTTATACTCTGGGCGGGCCGGCAGCTCCGGCGGCCGCGCGCGCCTACCCGGGCCGCTGTATTTTGAAAGCCATCTGCGTCGGGTCAAAGTCTGCCGAGCGCTGTGTTTTCGCGTCTTCGTTTGCGTTGATGCGCGACGCAGCACGAAGGTCAAATCACTCGCTGCTGTGCCGCGATTCCTCATTCCAGTGTTTTCACAAGTTTTCGCGGTGATCAAGTGATAGATGTTAATATTTGCTAGCGCGCGCGTGACACCATGCTTGTTGATTTAGTCAGTATGCCTATGTTTACAAGTTTATACGGCTGATAAAACCACTATCCTTACTTCGATAGGTGTCCACTCATTTGCTACCGCAAACGATGCTTCGCCTTTCGGGCGAAACTGCGACTTTCCCGCTGTCGCCTTGCGGTTCCGTATATATTTAGGTACTATATACATGATATATTCTATGCCATGCTATATGACATGCGGTGTATGTGGATTATAGAGTATCGAACCTAGAAGATAAAGATTAATAGTACCATGTTTGCAGCAGTTTCTCGACCTACCAAATCTCACAACGGTGAGCACGCTGCAACAAAACTATGCGACGGAACCATCGTCATGACAGTCTACTTGGTCCCGAAGTAACGTAGAAAAGTACATCGATCTAGCCATGGGCGAATAAGAAACAAAGTACAAGAACAAACCCTTCGTACTTGTCGGAGACCTCAACGTAGACATCACGGACAGCGACTGGATTGTGCAGTATATGACCTCTCGATACGCTCTACGATTCATTTTGTATGACTGGAAACAACCAACAACCACAATGGGAACGTGCATAGACCTTGTCTTTGCCAACTTCGGGCTAGCTCCGATCGAAGAACCATTGGCTCTAGATTTCACGGACCACAAAGCAGTGATAATGCCGGCAAAACGGAATCCAGAACTCAACACGACACACGAGTTATGACAAATAAAACTTGTATGTACTGTACACACGCGTTGTCACTCATTTACAGGCGCGAGTGGGCAATTTCACGGGTGATTTATGGTACGAACGATCCCCAGTGCTTCGCCCACTCGTCATGATTCACTTCGTGGAGATGCGGGAATTGTTTTTTTCTGTCTTCCTTCCTTCCTTGCTTTCTTTCTTGTAGCTAGTATGCGCCATTGAGCTTAGACCCTTTCTGCACTATCACCAGGATCGGGGCCCACTTTTCAGCGTGTCACCACCACCACCCCCAACGCCGCCGACACTTGTCAGCTTATAAAGCTTTCCTTAAAAGTTGAAGTCACTACTCACACTTACCGTTGTAGCAGCTGCTTTCTCGGAGCGGCACCGTCAGTGCAGGGGCGCCTGACCAACGAAGGGTTACCGTCGCTGCGATCACTTTGACGAAGCTATGGTTCTGTCGTGGTGGTGCTCTACTGAAAGGTGCTCCGTGCCTTGGCAGTTCTCGATCCAGTACGTTCCAAATTTTGTCCTCCGGTGCTACAAATAATTCTTGTTGGTTCTTCCTAAAAAAAAAAAAAGATCACACGTCATTCAATAGATGCAGTGAAAACCACAGAACAATGCAAGCACTGCACGAGCAATATTTACTCACCTCACTCCTGTATCTCACGTCTCCCGGAAGCAGTGTCTGAAATTCTTCGCAGACGAATGTACACCGCCGTGGGCCGCAATTACTTGCGGAAGATTACAGACTAGCGTAAACGCTCGTTGATGCGACAGTCAGCTGTTCGGGTACAACAGAGGCCGCCATTTTGCGTGTGCTCAACGGCATGGATTGGATGTAGAATAGACAAATATGTGGCTACGGCTTCAAAAATAGGAGCACTTGCATTTGATTTTCTTTATGCGGCGGAAGCTTGCGCATTGTAAGGTTATAAAACAAATTTGCTTCACGTAGGATGGACGTGTGCTATTATTAAATGTCCTTTCACATAATAAATTTGCTATAGAGCCCCGGAAACAGAGAAGAGAACACGAAAGAAACAACGGTCAAACGGAGGGAGCTGTTGATTGGACTACTCAAAAGAACGTCGTGTACCCACCATTTACAAAAGTGTTGACGTTACACGAGAAGGCATAGGCATGAAAATAGGCATTCCTACAAAATAGCACCCCAGGTGAATTTTCTTTGACATTGAAACAGGACCTCATCAGTTAGTCACGTGGTTTTGGTACCATCGGATGGTAACACCGGACGCCACATTTTCTGGTTCATGGGGCATATAATCCTTTGGCATTAATAAAGCTCAAATGAAATTGGACCAACCTGAGAAGAATAATGTTCAGGCAAACCATCGTTGGCGTGCTAGACGAATTGCTTTCTTCGGATGATTTGCTTATTCACATGTAAAACATATTTGGTTGCAACGAATAGCTTCGCGCCTTTCTGCTCTCAACTATGGCTTCAATTACATACAAATCCTAAATAGTAGAATGCTGCATCAAAATGTTCTGGTGGCTGGCGCAGATTTGAATCTCGATCGCCAAGAAGCTTCGTTTACGTGGCGGCAAGCATGTAGGCCCGTTTCATGGTGACGTTATGCAGCGTCGCACCCAGGCGAAAAAAAAAGTGGCTGCAAACAACAGAACCCCTACACAAGCGAAATACTTATGGTTTTGTTGAACATTGCTATAGGCTTCGTCCATTATTTAACCTTTTCAGTACAGTCCTAACGCTGTTTGCAAGCACGAGTTATTTACTTGTGTTGGGAAATAAGTTCAGGTAGCCTCAGTTGCCTCCAATATCCTTTGTTCTAAAATGTATGACCATGTTGTGCACTGTAAAAACCAGGTGTCACTTTAACTGCTATTTCTTTTTAATTTTTGACAAGCTATCGGCGTCATTCTGACAAGACAGCTCTATCGTCGTGCATGAGAAGAGAAGGAGAGAGTCACGAATACCACACGAAAAAAAAAGACTACAATAAACTGCCAGTGACAATAATACGATGCGATAGCCTATATCGTGTAGCACGCCGTGGTGTACACCTTGCAAATTGACGGCCAGCCGTCATCCTGAATGTCAAATGCTTGGAAACAGAGCTGTCGAGATATTTCCTGTCATTTACGGCTGCTTTTCTTGCAGTGCATATTTAGTTTTCCCTATTTAATGTCAGCGATGTTCTTATCGTACGAAATTATCACTGTACACGCTTAATATTAATCATCGTGATCACTTGCAGCTTATTTTCATGTCCACTGCAGAACGAAGGCCTCACCCAGTGGTCTCCAAATACCCCTCTGTTACGCTAGCTGATTCCAACTTGTGCTTGAATGAATATAGGCCAACTTTAATGTTTTCACGTTTATTTGGCTGTGTTTGTCGGAAAGCACCATGTTCTGCGTTTTCAATGCGAGCAGAGTGTTGCAACGAACTCAGGGATTGTGCATACAGTGTTACACGGTTTGCCCTTGACTGCATACTGCTGCCCCAATTAGGCTTTAAGCGATTCGCCATAGGTGGAAAAAAAAAGGAAACGTCCAGCTTCTGTACACAGTGTGCTAATTACCAAGTTTGCTTAAGCGTAGTGCAGTGTACCGCATTTCTCTAACATGTGGGCTCGATGCTAAGCTTTGTGCTATATATACGTATATTTTATAGCGCTTGGGTTGGCGATGTAGCACTGAAACTCGCTTAATTTGTTGCTCAGAGAACAATGAAAAAGGCGACCTGCAACACAACGGCAAAGTGAATTCTCCATCTAATAAAATTAGGGTTTGAGCGCATGCGTAATTCACCCGAGCACCCTTCTTTGACATGAGAAAACGCCATCTGATGTCTGCATCTGGCGTATTTTTCTTTTGATGGTCTTGGCGGCAAAGGTCGCTGCTTTTTGTTCAACTTGCGGCGATGCTGGTGCTTGACAGACAGTTACATTTCTAAGCGATTTCACTAGGAACAAAGAGATTTGCTTCTTGGAGATCATGATGGCATACAAAAAAAAGAATGTAGGCAGTGTAGAAGAAATTCGATTGGAAACTAAACATAACGCCTCTATCTTTTTTAGTTGAAATGTAACAGAACGTATTTATGGAAGTACTTTTACTAATTTCGACCATCCACATATCTTATAAAGTGCCTAGAGCTATTTGCTGCAGGTGCACAAGCTGACTACCTATGGGGCTTCCTCTACAGAGTGGCATTCTATATGAAGTTTGATAACATCACTCAGCTATAGATAGCCTTGCTCCATAGCACACTATACTCAAGCACTGTATTCAAGTAATCATGTGCACATGGCACATTTGCAATAATTTGCGCAAAAAGCAAATGGGCACATTACCAGTTCCTTGCTTTTATGAGTTGAGAACATGGAGCAACCCACTATCACAAAAAAGGAACATGCAAGTGATGCTGAAATATACTGTGAGCTGGACAATGTGTTTGTTTATTTTTTTTTCTTATTTTTTTATTTTTTACAGAGATGATCCTACTGATGCTGCAGCACTTGGTTAATCATTTTCACATACTTGTACGCAGCTCAAATTAGTTGTTTTTTCAAGTGAAGCTGCGAGTACAAGTCGCCTCGACAGGGTTACAAAATAATGCAACCAAACCACAACGGCAGTGAATCTCGTGGTATTGTATGGTATTGCCGACCACTCGCGATGGTGTATATATACCTCTATCACACGGAAATACTGCTTCGATCACCAAGTAGTTAATGATTTGGATTGAGTGCTTCTACATGTGCGCGCTTTCGATCTCGATTTCGCTCGATCCGGATCCACTCAATCACAATCCGCCGCGATCGTGCGCTGTCTGTACCTTTGAGCTCCGTAAGCTAAACCGACCGCATCCAGATAGTTGCACTGTGTAGCAGCCATAATTTTCGATTTCACTCAAAAAATTACACTCGGATCAAGTTTGATGGTAAACGAACGAGCGTGAGTGACATCAATGTGAATAATTACAACATCACATACTCGTGCGCTCATAAGATGGGCACTTTCTGCTGCAGTGTGCTACCATCTAATATTTACATGACCACTTAAAAAGTTCCTTCACGTACCTCCGCTCTTCTTTTGACGGCTTTGCATCGTGGCGCTGGCTGCTGGCTCAGCTTTGTCTGGTCGAACACTGTCGGCACGGCATCCGCCTTCAAATGCCTACGAAAGTATAGTTTTGCTAATCCGAAGGCTTCCATCAGATGAACACTATCCTTGTAGGCATCAGGTGCGAAATGATCGGAACACATGACCGCTTGTTTGCTCGGGGACCAGTTGTCACGCCGGATAGCACTTATCCACCGCTCGCGAACCACATTGTCGCGAGGAAAGTAGTGATAGCAAACTCTTTTTAGATGTTGCGCGTTGTTCGAGTGGTTCGTGCAGCCAACAACGCAACACCACTTGCCACCCCTCATCACTTGCCCGTCCACAGGGGACACAAATTCTCGCGACTGCAACTTCTCACGCGAAGCACTAGCTCACGATCGTCGACTCCTCCATGCTCTCGTCGCTGTCGTCTGCATGATCCCGACATGCTCTGCGCTGCGTGAACTATTCCTATGCCATGCACAATGTGGCTTGTAACTGAGGAGGAGGTAAGGTAGGGTGCTCGAGGCAATAAATTAAATTAATTTGTAAAAAATCTGTGGTACTCTCAAGCCTGCTTTTTTTAGGACATTACGGAGGTATTCAGACGAACAGACCCAGCGAATTTCATCGACATCCGTAGACATCGAAAAATCGCCGGAGTTGCACTTTAAGGCTGTATTTTTCATCCGGGTTTCTTTTCTTAAGCCATATTTTATAAAGCAGTGTGTATCACGGAATTTCTGGTCAATCCAAGTGACAATATCTGAAACAATAAATTAACATATATCCTCGTTCTTTCGTGTTCTGATAGGATTGCAAAAACAGCGTGGACTCTGATCCTACAAACACAAGCAGTAGTACTACTGACAAAGCTATTCTAGAATAAAAGACCATCCGTGAGCCGTGTTTGTGCCGCCTGTTGTCTGCTAAAGCACAGCGCGCTCGCGCACTTTAGCAGACGACCACGAAGCCCCACCTCCAAGCCCCTGTGCGCCTGCACCACTTAGCTTCGATGCGCGGCCGCGCCGTGTGCACTGGCGCTCCGCGGGGCATGGCCCCGCGGCGCCGTGTTCGTAATAAGAGTGGACGACCCTGTACATAGGGCGTTCGCACGTTAAGTTCAGCGCACCTAAGCAACTGAAATGAAAAGACATAGCACAACTAAAAAATGTGGATTGCGTGAACTTGAAAGCACAGTTTATGGAACGTGCAGGAGATGCTACGACATAGCACATTGAAAAAGGTAAGACGAAAGAACACTAATGCCTGTAATGAACTACTGACAAGTGAATTTTCGGAACAATAAAAGATAGCGTAGCGTATATGTGAATTGAAGCAGCACTGAAAATGCAGGCACCAGTGCTGCTTGATTGACGATAAGTGCTACAATTTGAACAAACCGACTAACCACCACGGCTTCTAAAATAAGTACATGACTGAAAAACGTTTGTTTTCTTAAAACTGCCGGTGCTACGCACTCCACCATATGCATTCTGCCACATGTATACAGCTGATTCTTCTCTACTGAATGATTTCTTACGCGATACTGGAATGATCATTGGACACAGGCGCGGAGCACTGTCTTGTGCATTTATGTTTAAACAGCTGAACCGATAACAGATTGCCGCGCCGAATATCCCACAAGCTCCAATGCAAAAAATAAATAAATAAATAACTAAATAAAAAATAACGGCTCGCGCAATCTTATGCTGCATCGAATAGTATGCTTCGGGTGCTAATACCCGCAGCATGAGCAACTGGAGCTAGTCATGCTTGGATACATCGGACACGTTTTATTGATAGCGCGGCGGCAACTTCACGAAAACCGCAACAGCGTAATCTGCTTCCATGCATAAACTGCTCACTCACCCTTATTTTTTGTCCTGTTGCTGCTTTCAGAAAGCTTTCAGCAGCACTTGGTCTTGAAGTTAAACAAGGTTGCCCATCGGCCGTTCCATGCGTTGCCTCCTTCGAAGTCAATCCGGCTTGGTTCAAAGTACACACACGGACAATATCATCCACAAGAACCACGATTGACAACTGCAACGTGAACCACAGATTAAGCACAAGGAAACAGTGAGCAGCAGACAAATGCGGGCGCGAATTTTCTTGTTTCTCAGTCATGCACCATGCTCAGCTGCTGGGGTGCGATCGCTGCCAGACCTCAAACACAGCTCCCGCTTGAACTATCAGTCGAATGCCAACAGTGGCAGTGCTGCCGAGCTAAATTTGGGCATTGCGCCGTGTTGTCATTTGATAACGAAGCCAAATCAACGGAAACGCATATCTCTGTTAAATAATTGGGCTTTTTCTAAGCGCCTTTAAGTATAGCCTCGATATCAGACACTTTTCTCGGTAGGCGCACTTCACTCGAGTCAAGGGCGCATTTTCAACGCGTTCCTTGGCGGAGGAAATGTGAAGTAGTGTTCGTGAAACGCAACGGCGTCTTGAGTGAAGGAGCACTCGCCGCCTCGAATTGACCGAGTGGAGGAGAAGCGTTGAGTGAAGGCGTGTTTAAGAATACGGGGGTTAGTCGTTGAAAAGGTCACTGTGACCTCGGAACAGTTCGTTAAAAAAATGTTGGAGTTTCGCCCGAAAGCCGAAGCATCGTTTGCGATAGCAAAGTAGTACACAACTATACGAACTAAAGATAGTAGTTTTATCGGCCGAATAAACTCTTATAAACATTCACTTACTAACTAAATTAACAAGCACGGTGTAACGCCGTGCGCAGGTAAACATGAACACATCTTGCTCGATTACCGCGGAAACTCGCTGTCAAAACGCTGGAGAGGGGAGGCGTGGCAGCAGCAGCGAGCGAATTGACCTTCGTGCCATCTCTCGCTTCAACGCGAACAAAACGAAGCTACCGGATCTAGTAGCACTATTCCTACGTCGCAGATGGTTTTCAAGATACGGCACCCGCGCAGCCGCCCCGTAATCAGCCGCCGCCGATATAGAACCTCCCTCCCCCCCCCTCCCCCCCCCCCATCCCCCACACACACAGTTCTCGCCTCCCCCCGTGCCTCGTGCGCAACAGAAGTAGCGCGCTTCAGCCCCTGCTTTCTCCCTCGCACGCGTGAGGTTGAGCCGAGATTGTCGGTTGACCCTCGGAGGCTTTCACTCGTACATGCAGCGTACGTCGCGCTGCGACTACGTTTCCGTCTTTGGACTTTATACGGAACCTCACAGCGAAATCCACGACCCCGGCGATGGCGACAGCAAAAGTGCGCTTGGAGTGTCCATATAATGGCTATAAGAATAAAAAACAAAAGATAATGATGGAGTTTTACGTGCAAAACCACAATCTGAGTATGAGGCACGCCGTAGTGGGGGACTCCAAAATGATTTTTACCACCTGGGATTTTTAATAGGCACCTAAATGTAAGTAGACGAGTGTTCTCGCATTTCGCCCCATCGAAATGCGGCCGCCGTGGGCGGGATTCGATCCCACAACCTCGTGCTTAGCCGTGGAACAGTTTGTTTCTTGTCAGTATTTGCGGTTCCAAGTGTACCATGGCTCGCTGTGCTGAGTCTAAAGGTCAGTGCTTGTTACTCGAGTGCGTATGAATCCTTCAAACAATAAGCGCTCAGTGCAAGCTTTAAAAAAACGCATGCTATTTCCCTCCTTCTTTATAGGACGAATTGTAAAGCTCACAGTTTGGCAGGTATGTGTTCCTATTGTGACACGTACGCTAATAAAATGCTGCAAATGAAATACTACAAATACGTATGCTAAAAAATGCCGCACAACACCCAGTACACATGCTGTTTCATGAGAAAGAATACCGGTCACTTGAAAAAAAAATGAGCACCGTTATGCAAAAAGTACCGTAAGTCCGAGCTAACGTTAGCCAAGCTGTTCGAAGAGCAGACCCTCGTCAGCGTGATACACAAACTAATTACGTCGATGGAAATCTCATTACGTGAGAACGGAAACGAATTAATGCAAAACCGCCACTCCTAGATAACGACCGTAATAAAACATAAAATGAACATTTGCTGCACTAGAGCATCAAAAATTAAACGAGATAGTAACCCCGAGACTGAGAGGAACGCAGACGAGAGAAAGTATAATCGAATATTCGCGCTTCAAGAATTTCATACTGATGATAAAAAAGCACGGTAATCAATTGGAGGCAAAGTACAAATGCAGAAGGAAAGATGTAGCCGTCCGCTTCGTTGATCCCCAATGTCGCCGTAATCATACCACCAGGCTCACGTAAAAAATAGTGGCCGCGCTTTCGCCTATCCCTTCATTTGGATAATTCAATACGCTATACTAAGCTGGTAGACAGCACAAAAAAGGCATACCATTATTGGAAAAGCCCTGGGGCAGATGTTTCTGTCTGCTGATAATGCCCCATACCCGCTTGCATGTCACCTAGTTCCCAGTGCTGATGCTTCACTATTGACAACTGGGTAAAGGCAACAGTCATGAAGCTGGCAAAAACATGATTGTAGGCAACACATAAAGTGAAGCTAGTTGCAACAGTAGCAATATTTGTAAGTGTTCGGTCCTGTTGCTTTCAAAAATACTGCTTTCCTTTCTCTCGGCAACTAAACAATGAAATCTTTGAATGATAATAATGTGTATCACACGCAGCGTGGCATAGATGTACGCAGATATTTATGGGCTGTTTGCGTTGGTGGTGATTTTGACGGCGATTGCTTAAACTGTGCAGCTTTTACTGCCATACGAGATGGATATGGTCTTGGTAAATGTTAAGTTGGAGACACCACTTGTGTTTGCCTGTACAGTACACAGGACACACAACAAGGCATATCTGCGTGAGGCGTTGTTGTACGGAATTGTTTGCAGCCAGCGAGAAGGTGAAGCCAGCAGCAGTAGCTGAGAGCTCGAAGGACAACGCGAAGAAGGCTTCGCATTCAGAAAATTTCTTTTATTGCGATATCAATAAAAGTAATTGCTGTTTGAAGTGACTTGTTGTTTGAAGTGACTTGGCTATGCGAATGAAACTTCGCCATGGGAATTGATCTGAGCATGTATCGAGCTCGTTATTGGCACATTCTACCCATGCTCATGATGCCGAAGTTTAGCTACCCACCACGTAAATGCCTAAACCTTCTCTTGTGCTTGCTTACTTTTGCATTGCCTTGCTCCTCCTTTGTGCTGGTGATGTCGAAGCCAACCCCAGGCCTAAGACTGAGGATGTTCTTATCGTCCTCAGCGAGCCCATGTATGACAATCGGGCAAAAATCAAGAAAACAACGGCTACCGTAATCGAAACAAAAAATGATATCACATACTTAAGAGCGCAACTTAGTAAACATTGGTGGCATCCGCTAAATTAGGGATGATATGAGTTCTGTTCATGGCACAATAAATGAGATAAGGCAATTCATATCAAAGACAAACGAGAAGATTATCTTAATAACAGATCGAGACGTAACAACTTGTTGATAAAGGGATAACCAGAGACGGAAAAAAAGGACTATATCCGCAATCACTGAAAGGATAATAAGAGATTTTATTTCAGCTCACTTAGGTTTCCTCTTACAGGAAAACGACATCGAACGAGCTCACCGCAGTGGTATGCGTCGAACCACGCAAGATCACCCCATTATCGTAAAGTTCTTGAATTTCAAGTTGAAGGAAGAAGTACTGCGCAATGCTAGCAAACTAAAAAATGTCGCGCCCAAGGTATGGACGACTTCGCACCGAAAGTACAATTAGGCCACAAGAAGTTGAGAGATTTCGCTAAAACCAAATGCAAGGAAATCGAACGCTTCACAATCAGGTTTAACAAACTTCAGCTCCTTGGTAAAACGTTCATTATAACGCAGTCTTATATAGGGTAATCGAGAGAACCGTTCAAGAGGCGCGTGCTCCTAAATGACAAGGGCCATTGCGCAAGTCAAGGCCAAGCGCTGGTCGTCCTCTGTCGGCGCTGCTCGCAAATTTCTGCAGTATTTATTTATTTATTTATTATTTATTTATTTATTTATTTATTTATTTATTTATTTATTTATTTATTTAGAAAATTCTGCAGGCCTTATAGGGGCCCTTGCAGGAGGGTCAGAAGTACAGGGAAAAAACAACAGCAACAAGGAAATGCATTAACATATGCGCATTGTTACATGTTTGTAATGACATAATGTTTGCTCAACCTATTCCTTCTCCTAATCATTCCAATATAATTCCAGCACCATTTCTTTTCGCATTAATTATGCACCGTCAAGTGTAAGTCATTTTCACTTTTATTTACCTATTGCCTAGTTTATGTAATGTGGAGGTGTGTACTATCTGCCTTGTTTGTACTTGTCATTGTCCAATTTCCTTGTTGCCCTATTGAAAATTCTCTTGAATTGAATAATTATTGTACTTTACCATTTATATGTAACGTTTCTGCATATGGTTCATTGCGCGACTCACTGCCACCATGCAACACGGGGCCTAAGGGCACCTCAAGCTGCCTCACTGCAGCTTTTATCTTAGCCCCTGCCATTGTATTTTCAGCAATGGAAACAAAGAAAGAAAGAAAGAGTACGTGAGTAGCAAAACAAAAATAACACCAGCCGTGGTTGCTCAGTGGCTACGGTGTTGGGCTGCTGATCACGAGGCCGCGGTATCGAATCCCGGCCTCGGCGGCCCCATTTCGGTGGGGGCGAAATGCGAAAACACTCGTGTACTTAGATTTGGGTGCACGTTAAAGAACCCCAGGTGGTCCAAATTTCCGGAGTCCCCCACTACGGCGTGCCTCATAATCATATGGTGGTTTTGGCACGTAAAACTCCATAATTTAATTTTAAAACTAGAATAACAAGAAATAATTACAATTGAATCAATGCAGGAAAACAAAAAAATAACAATTTCAGAAACACTGCACCAAAACAGGATAAAAAAGAAGGAAACAACATTTTTTAACTGTCGCATGTTCAGCTGTCAACGCATTCAATGCTTTCAGTGTTATTAAGAAGCGATATTGGCAAGTTATTCCATTCGGTTATAGTTCGAGGAAACAAGGAATATTTAAAGGTGTTGGTCCTGGCAAAATACGGAGTTAATGACTTGGCATGAAGGTGCCTTGTTAATCGCCCTGCTAGCGGTTGTATGCATTGTTGCGGGTTAAGAGATAGCTGATTATTCTGAAGCAGATAGAGGAACTTTTGAATTTTGCTTCGCAATTTTAGTGTTTGTATATTATTCATTTTCATTAAGTTTGAGGGAGAGTCAGTTGGACGGTATTTAGAAAATATAAAGCGTACAGCTTTTCGCTGAATGTTTTCAAATGCATCGATGTTGTGTTTCGTGTATGGGTCCCAAACAATTGCCGGATATTCTAGTGTAGGCGTTATAATACAGTTGTAAGCCAACAGCTTGGTTTCCGGAGCTGCCATTTTTCATTTATGCCTGAGCAGACCAAGTTTTCTTAAAGCTGAAGCACATGTCGTAGAGATATGCTTGTTCCAGGAAATATCATGCGTTATGATAACCCGCAGGTACCTATATTCCTCGAATTCTGCTAAGGGTTGAGATGCAAGATCATAAGTAAACGGTTAAATGTGCTTTTTTAGTAATTCTCATAGAAACTGTTTTATTAGGATTGAGTTCCATGTTCTACTGCTGGCACCAGGAATGAATGCTCGGAACGGTAGAATTTAGGCGGGCTTCATCTTCGCTGCATTTGATTTCATTAAATAAAACACAGTCATCACCAAACAATCTTAATTGAACGGGGTGAGCGATTACGTCTACAATATCATTAATATATATAAAGAATAACGAGGGGCCAAGCACGCTGCCTTGAGGAACACCGGAAGTAACTGGTGCTTCATCTGAAGGGCAGTCGCTTATGCTGACGAATTGTGTGCGCTTAGTTAAGTATGCAGAGATCCAGCTAATTAATTATGGCGGTAGATTGATGATTTCGAGCTTCTCAAATAGTTTATGGTGACAAAGAAGATCAAATGATTTTCTGTAATCCTGGAATATAACATCAATCTGACCAGGTTTATCAAGAATGCTAGCAAAGCTGTGGATACTTTCGTGATTTTAAATCTGCCGAAGTAGAAAAGCAGGTATGCTATGTTTGACTAGTACAGCTACACCGCCTCCTCTGGAAGGCCTGTAACGTCGAAATACTTGATAAGAAGGTGTAAAAACGTTTGTGCTATCAATGCCATCGCGCAGCCAAATCTCAGTAATCACAACATGTGGATCGTAACTTGAAAGGGTAGCCTCAAGTTGGGCACTTTTGTTCACTATGCTGCGCGCGTTTATGCTTAAAAGTCGTAGATTCTTAGCTGTCGAACTACATCATTACGGTATGGATGAGCTTTGACGAGTATTTAATTCTAGTTCACTACCCATTAAGGTGTAACCTTAATGGGTACTGAACTAGCGGATAGCTTTAATAAACACTTTATTGGTCTCCCTAAAACAGACTACAACAAAGATGCTACCTGCCTAATTTCTGTAAAGACACCCGACTCCTTTTTTCTCCCCCCTACACACCCATTCGAAGTTTTTGCTACACTAATGGCTTTGCAGAATAGCTCCAGCCTTGACGCAGAGGGTCGGTCAGTAAAACCAATTAAATTTGTAGCTGACCTTCTTGTGCCTCACTTGTCGTATATATTTAACCTATCGATATCCTGCTCTGCGTTCCCAGACAGACTAAAACTAGCCAAAGTGATTGTTATCCATAAATCTGGGGCGACACAATACATGAGTAACTATCGACCACTATCGATTCTGCCGCTTTTCTCGAAACCACTAGAAAAAATCTTGCTCAAGCGTTTGGAAAATTACTTCAATGATAATCCCCTGTTTAGATTCCCAATTTGGTTTTAGACAAGGCTTATCTACAGAATCTGCGCTACTTAAACAAAAAGAACTAATTTTGCAAAACATTGAAAATAAACTTTTAACACTGGGCATTTTCGTTGATTTCGGCAAAGCATTTGACTGTGTTAATCATGACATTCTTTTAGATAACCTTTATGCATACGGTATAAAAGGCAATCCGCTTAAGCTGATAAGGTCATACCTTGAAGAGTGGCAGCAATCTGTATGTGTCGATGGTTGTAGTTCCAGTTTTGAATACATACAATGCGGAGTACCGCAGGGCAGCATCTTAGGTCCGTTCCTTTTTAACGTGTTTATAAATGATCTCGTCCATATCTCCAAGAAAGCTAAATTCATAATATATGCCGACGACACTAGTTTATTTTTATCTGGAAACTCATCGAATGAGCTCCTGCTTGAAGCTAACGTAATATTAGAAAGCCTCCATAACTGGTCACATGTAAACAGCTTAATGATTAATTATAATAAAACAAAGGCGGTCATTTTTCGATCAATAAATCGGAATGTTACGGTATCAATCCCACTGCTTATTGAGACTACGTCATCGAAATCGTAAATAAATATAAATCTCTTGGCGTAATATTTGACGAACATCTTAAATGGGCTGATCACTTTCGTTAACCTTCTTCAAACTTGTCAAAATCTGTAGGAGCTCTTTCACGAGGGCGCGACTTGTTTCCCCTAAAAGTAAAAAAAATAATATATCATTCACTATTTCATTCTCAAATAAGTTACTGTCATCTTGTGTGGGGAACTGCAGCTCGCATGCATCTAACCCAACTACTACTTCTGCAAAAAAAAGCTATCCGCATAGTTTCTGGCTCAGACTACCTAGCTCATACCAGACCATTGTTTATTAAACATAGAATACCTCCCATCCATCATCTAGTGTCATTTACCATACTTCGCGCCTTGAATAACTTCATCTTACCTCGGGCGAAGTTCATAATCCAACTATCATCGGTGACACTAACGCACACTCATACTAGCACCAGACGCAAAGAGAAATGGCATCTACCCCGACTTCGCACAACGTATGGCTCCCAAATGTTGCATTTCGTGGTTCCGAACACCCTAAGCACAAACAAATGGTACATAGAAATTATGAACCTAAGCAAAAAAACATTTGTTCAGCAATTTTTTGAGCACGTGGTGGGCTGAAACCCAAATTAGAGATTCTTTTTATATTTTTTGCCACGGTATAAAGGGAAAATACTGTTATGTATTTTGTTTGAACATGATGTGCTATATCGTAGTGTGGAATTGCAAACATATTTTAAACATTGTTTCTGCTATACCACTGTTTTCTTTAATTTTTTTACTATCAGTGCATTGTATATTTGAATTTCACTTTTGTATTGCAGTTAGTTTAATTGTAATTCTGTATTGTGTACGGTTCCTTGATTCACGATATATGTGAAACTGTATTTTTTCGCTTCACTGCTGCCATTTTGTAAATGGGCCCCGGACCCCGTCAAGCTGCTTCAAGGCAGCTTTTTGTCCCGGGCCTTTTTCTCTTGGAGAAATAAAATGAATCTTGAATCTTATTCTGGAGTTAGTGTTTTCGTTCCACATAAAAAATTGTCCATCCACTCGTAGCTTATCATTGATAAGATTTACTTTTTTGCCCGGTTCTTTTTCGGTCTTCGCACTCTCCCACAAAAGTTTCGCTTTCTGGGTGTGTCCAGAGAAAAATCGCTTAGAACTGACGTTTTCGATCCTTTTAGTTTGTAGGTGTTTTTCAATACTTACTGTTTCTCGTTATAATCTTGAAATTATATTATAACTGGCCTATTTTTGCCAGGTTTGCCCAACCGATGAATTCTCCCTACCGAGTTGCACGTAACATTAGGCTTCTGTGAAAAGATATCCCTCAAGACATTTTGCTTCAGATCGTTATCAGTTTCGGCACTGAATTCTTGCACCCCGAAAGCAATCAAATTTGACCGCCTGCTCCGGTGCGCTAGGTCATTAATTTTTTTTAAGCAGAAGATTCACAGATTGTTCAAGGGATGCAACGCGAGCACCTTGTTTATCGATTTCGTCGAATCGTAACGCCATATCTGACATTAACTTTTCCATTGTGCTTTGCTGAGTCCTAAGTGGTAACTTCAGTCCACTTCAGCGGTAACTTCAGCGGTAACTTTGTGTTTCCCTCCTAACAGTTGTTTCAGAAGTTCTTCTGTCTGAGGGCCAGGGTTCTACGTTCCCGCAAAGAAGCTGGCACACACTAATAATATTATACACTAATGTATAATATACACATTGTACGCTATAATAACGTACTGTTGTGGGCATGGCACAACCAATATACTGCGGCAACCACTTCTAAGCGTAGTAAAATATGAACTAACTTGGGCGATGCAGAGGAAAGGCTTAGACATCATGCCGAAGCTCGGTCTGCCATGCCCACTAAACTCGCCGAGCTGCAGCTGTTCCTTTTATAGTCACCCGCCGCGGTGGTTCAGTTAGCTAAAGCGTTGCGCTGCTGAGCACGAGGTCGCGGGATCGAATCCCAGCCGCGGCGGCCGCATTTCGATTGAGGTGAAATGCAAAAACGCCCGTGTGCTTGCGTTGTAGTGCACGTTAAAGAACCCCAGGTGGTCAAAATTAATCCGGAGCCCTCCACTACGGCGTGCCTCATAATCAGAACTGGTGTTGGCACGTGAAACCCCAGAAAGAAGAAGAAGATGTTCTTTTATAGTCAGGCATGATGACGTCACTTGGTCCTGAGGTGGCCCTGAGGGTGCGTCGCAGATGATGTCGAAAACGAGGCACTGCGTCGCTGTTCCCGCTGTCCACGAGCAAGATTCATTGTTACAAAAGAGCGCTTGATCAAAGCGCGCGCTGTGCGTCACGTAAGCCAGCGAAAGAACACCGAGGGGGAGAGCGCATATGCCTCAAACAGCGGACGCGACAAACGGAGTCTAGACGTCTAAAACATCGACGAAGCGACGAAGGCGTCTCGACGCGCGCGCCGAGACACCTTCTCACCCGGCGAGTCGAGAAAGGGATTGCTGCAGCGTGAGCGTGCGCCAACGGGGTGAGTCATCACCCCCGATCGACGACACTCAGACGGCGGCGGTCGAAGGTGCGAGAAAAGACTAGAGGATTCCCAGGCTTTGGCCATGGTACGGGAGCACGACTCCGATAGGAAGGTTCGAGAACGCCTGTGACGGCTATATAACCGCCATGCGAGAATCAGAAAGGGGAACAGTCCGCACCGGTGAAGTGATGTAACGTGAAGACCGAGCGTCTGCGGAAGAAGGGGATCCCCCCCGGCAAGCTAGTCGACGAGTTCATCGAGCGTCTGCATTTCCGGAAGAAGTTCCTTCTTCGAGATTTGCCCCGAGCCATACGCCGAGATCGTCTGACTCTAAGACCAACCCGGGTGAATACGACTGGACACTTAGTGTTCCTTTTCATTTTGTACTTTACGTGTTGGACTCTTAGTGCTTGTCGTTAATTATTTTTCTGTGTTTTGTGAATACCCATCGGAATTGTATTGTGTTATGTCTAGCCTAAGTGTGCACGTGTGTGTGTAACTGCCTTGTGTGAAGAATATACTTTGTTGCGTTTTGACAACTCTGGGCTCAGACTCGGTCTTTGGACAACAACCGGCGTTCGCTTGCGCATCAGAGGGCCCATTACTAATTGTCCTTCCTTTCATGAAATTATTTTCGGAAGCGGATAAGTCGGCTTTGAAATTTGGTCCGACGTCTGCGCCTCGTTCACGGCGTCTGTGGCAATATTTCTGGCGTCCGCAACAGGACCTTTTTGGTGCAAATTGTGTGTCCATAGTAGGGAGAAAGAGCCTAGGGTCGTTTACTCTGCCACCGTAAACAATTTTGAATGTTGCACCACGTTTCGCTAACTTATGTGCAGATAGCAGCTCGATAGTGGAAATCTAGGCGGATATTTTTTGCACGCGGCTAGATTTTTGAAGAACATCATGGATCTCGAGAAATTAGTTGCCCTTGGTGAGAAGATGGGTCTTTCCGGAGCTGAACTACTGAAGTGGGTTAGTCAGAAAGAAAAAGAAACTGTAGAAAGAGAGACGCTAGCGGCCGAAGGGGCCAAAGAAGAAAGAGAGGCGATGGAGCGACAGATAAAAGAGGAAAGAGAGGCGATGGAGCGAAAAGAGAAGCAAAGGAGCGACAGATAAGAGAGGAAATAGAAGCAAAGGAGCGACAGAGAAAAGAAGAAAGAGAAGCAAAGGAGTGACAGATAAGAGACGAAAGAAAGGCGAAGGAGTGAAAAGAACAAAGAGAAGCTGAAATAGCTGAGAGAGAAAGACAAAGACAACACGACTTAGAACTCGAACGACTTCGTTTCCAACAGCGCACAGACGCTCCCGCCCAGGCAAGAGTCGATAGTACTGAAAGGAATGAAACTAGCTTCCGTCTGAACCCAAGCAAACTGCTTGTGGCATTCGATGAAAGAAAAGATGACTTGGATGCTCATGTGCACAGTTTTGAGGCAGTTTCTAAAAGCCAGAATTGGTCAGAGGATCAATGGGCCACTGCGTTGAGCACGTGTTTGAGTGGCGAAGCACTTAGTGTGTATGGTAGGCTGACGCCAACCGATGCCTCTAATTATGGAAATGCGAAAGCCACTCTACTAAATAAATTAAGGTTCACCGTAGAAGGCTTCCGAGATAAGTTTAGGACTAGAAAGCCCGCCGATGGCGAGACTGCCACGCAATTCGCCGCGCGGCTCAGTCACTCTTTTGATAGGTGGACCGAACTTTCAGAGACTGCACAGGGGTACGGTGCGCTTAGAGAGCTTCTGATCAAGCAGCAATTCCTCATCAGTTGCCACCCGAGCCTGTCACTCTAACAGAAAGGAAAGCTAAATCGCTTCAAGATATGTTGGAATTGGCAGACCAATTTTTGGAAGCACAGGGAGGCACCAATTTCTCCAAGAGCGTGCGGGAGGCCGGGGACCCACAAGCAGCCGCCGCATCGTCGGTGAGCTGCGGAGGCGACCCAACCCGCAACGCTACGATCGCCCGAAACCCAGGCACCATGGCCCATCAGCCCACCACCACGGAAACTATGGAAATTGCATCGGAGAGTCACCCGACACACCTGCCTGACGAGGCCCTGCATGGGCCGTCTGCGGTTCTCTCTGAGCAGCTCCACCATCAAGAATCCCAGTGGAAAACGGTCATTTCCCTTCATCGGAAACGCCGCCTGCAAAAACAACAAACCCCGGGTAAGCAGGACCCAGTCGGGCAAACCGCGGCATCGAAAACCCAGGCGTCAGCCACCGACGCGAAATCCAGTTCGCCAGCTACCTGCGAGGAGCGTGGAGCCCGAACACCCATTTCTGAAGACGCGACTGCAAGGAGCAGGCCTCGCCGACGCGCGCCTCCGCTCCCGCGCACCGACATGAAAATCATCATCCGCCCGGCCCCGGGCCTCATACTTCGAAAACTACAGACCCATCAAGTGGCCAGGGCGATCGTCCAAGCCACCGGAGGCGCGCCGACCTGCAAGGGGGACGATTTCATCACCCGCCTGCGACCCGGCTCGAATATCATCATCGTGAGCACCCCTCACGAGGGTACGGCGGCCACCCTCATGAAAATTATGAGCCTCACGTTCCACGGACGATCACACCCTGTGAAGGTGTATCTATCAACACCCGAGGACCTGCTTAAAGGTGTCGTACATGGCATCGACGTAGGCACCAGCGAAGAAGAGCTTATGGCGAATCTTCGAGTCCGCACACATGGAGTCCGCATCGTGCGGGCCCGTATGCTTGGTCAATCTCAGACAGCCCTGCTCCACTTTGAGGGACCCCAGGTGCCTAGATTTGTGTACTTCTACGGAGGGGAGATGCCTTGCCGAGACTACCAGCCGACAAGGCAGTTCTGCCCCATCTGCAGAACCACCGGACATCGACCAGACGTATGCCCCAACCCAACGGTTCGCGCGTGCAATACCTGCAACCACCCTAACCCAGAAGCCGGTCACACTTGTGTTCCAAAGTGCGCCCTGTGCGGAGGGGCCCATCTCACGGCCGCAAAAGACTGCAACAATAAACTAAAGCGCATTCGCCCCCGAGGGAAACCAGCCTCCACCACCGCCCCCAAAACCCAACGACATCCCCGCCCACGGTGGTTCAGCTCCGAGCGGGAAGACTCCGACTCCGACTACTCGGAGTCGTCTATGACCTGCAGATCCCGGTCCGGTTCCAGCCCGAGGTCCAGGTCCCGCTCCTGTTCGCGGCCCCGGCCTCATTTCCGGTCGCCCAGACGGCGATCTCAGTCGACGTCCAAGCAACAGCAGCAGGGTACACCCATCATAGCGGCGCCCAAAGATAAGGGGTCCCAGCAAAACCAACGGAAGACCAAGGCAGCCTCACCCAAGAGGACCAACACCAAAGAACAAGAGGTAAGCTGGGCAGCAGTAGCCTCCCCCTCGTATAAAAAACCACAGACGCCACCGCCCACGAAATTCGAACAGGAACTCGCGAGCATGCGCGCACAGATACAAACACTCACAGAAGAAAACAGACAACTCAAACAACAAGTGATACAGCTCACACAAAAACCACAAGAGATGGCACCACACCAGGCCATCATTGACCTAAAAACCAATGTCGATGCCATCCAAACCCAGATGCAAGCCTTCATGGATGCTACACGCACCCAGATGGAACAAATAACACAGACTGCCCAACAACGCACAGAGGCAGCAATCAAGCACATGGAAGCCGCTGTAGACAGCAAGCTTAAGGGCCAGCTTCACTCCATAAAACTGCGAAAAACACTACGACAGAACCTCTGCAAAGTCACACCTGCGGCAGGACATAACCGACACCAAAACCCATCACCGACCACAACACCCAACAATGCCTAGACCACACAAGCAAGTCAAAGAAAACTTAGAAATTTGGCAATGGAACTGCCGTGGGTACCGAAGGAAAAAAGGGCTACTGACCCAATTGATCGCTCAATCCTCAAAGCCGCCAGGGGTCATAGCCCTACAGAGCCCGGTACCCGACCAACACTACATGGCTACGAGGAGTACCACGCAAGTCAAGACGACAAATGGAAGGTAGCCACACTCGTGGACAAAAACATAGCAACTCTACAACACAAATCTATACACGACGTAGACGTACAACATGTACTCCTAGAATTCGTGTACAAAGGCAATCAGACAAAGAGTGCCTTTGTTCTAAACGTCTACTGCCCCCCCAGCCAAAGGCGGGCAAACATTGACAAACTCTTCAGGGACACTCTCCGCCTTGCCAAAGACCGCCCTCTGGTAATCATGGGCGATTTCAACGCTCAGAACACGCTATGGGGGTATCAGAGGCAGGACTGGAAGGGTCTCCAGCTAGAAACACTAATGGAACAGAGTCACCTCACACTGATCACAGACCCGAACACTCCGACGAGGGAAGGGAACAGCGTAACACGCGACACCACTCCCGACCTCACCTTCATCACACAAACCACGCGAGCCGAATGGCTCAACACACTCGAAAACTTAGGCAGCGATCACTACATACTGAACATAACGCTACAAACCGGACGCCTACGCACGCAGATCGGCACAGCCAAAATCACTGACTGGCGAAAAATTAGGGAAGCCCAAGAACAGGACACAGACACAATCACGAACCTGGAAGACTGGTGCGACAACCTCCGTCGACAGAAACAACACCATACAAAGGAAATTGCCAGAACGGAAGAGACCCCAGAAGTGGATCCCCACCTACTACACCTGTGGGACGCCAAACGAGGTCTCACCCGCCGTTGGAAAACACAGAAGTACAACAGGAAACTGAAGACACGCATAGCACAAATAACAGCGGAAGCAGAAGAATATGCCATGCAACTCGCCTCGGCGAACTGGTTTCGATTCTGCGACTCCTTCGGTGGCACCCTTGGTACCGCCAAAACGTGGCACATACTCAAAGCCATCCCGGACCCCACCAAAACCAAAGGAGAGGGGCACAAGGCCCTGGAGCGGCTACTACACACCTACCCAGGCAGCCAACAAGACCTCATCGACGCCATCAAGAACAAGTGCTATGGAGATCCAGCTCCCACGCAACCATGTACAACACCATACATGGGACAACCCAACCCACTTTTGGACGAACCCATCACAGAAAACGAGGTGAGAGCGGCCATCGCAGCCACCACCCGTAACACAGCGGCGTGCACGGACCGTATCACGAACACCATGATCAGAAACCTTAGCGACAAGGCCATCTCCGCGCTCACGGCCTTTCTCAACCAACACTGGGAACAAGGTACGGTGCCGGCGATGTGGAAACATGCACGCATAATCATGATCCCCAAACCGGGGAAGAAATTGGCAATTGAAAATCTGAGACCAATCACGCTCACATCCTGCCTCGGCAAGGTGTACGAGAACATCATACACAAGAGACTACAGGGACACTTAGAAGACAACAAGCATCTGCCAGACACCATGTTTGGTTTCCGCGCAGGCTTGTCCACACAAGACGTTTTACTGCAAATCAAGGAAGAAATCCTCAGCAACGTTCCACGCAGCGGCGAACATGCCCTCCTAGCAATCGACATCAAAGGAGCTTTCGACAACGTCAGCCACCAAGGAATCCTAGAAGGGCTCGCCAACACCAACTGCGGTGAGCGAACGTACAAGTACGTTCAGAGCTTCCTAAGCCACCGCACGGCAGAGCTGAAGATTGGGGAGATCCAGACTGCAGTATACCACCCTCCCAACAAGGGCACACCACAAGGAGCAGTCATCTCACCCACGCTCTTCAATGTCGCCATGATCGGCCTCGCAAGAAAACTGCAGGACGTAGAAGGCCTCCGCCACGCCTTCTACGCAGACGACATAACACTCTGGACCACAACAGGGTCCCTTATTGAAAAAGAAGAACGGCTGCAAACTGCAGCTGACCTCATCCAAGAATACGTCAGCCAACGGGGACTACAATGCTCGCCCGAGAAATCTGAACTCACACGAGTCTGGCGAGGCCGGGGTAACCACACAGTCCCCACAGACCCAACACGAAAAATCGAGGTATACCTCAACGGGAGCCTCATACCAGAAACGTCATTGCTCAGGGTGCTGGGCATGTGGCTGCAGTCTAACCAGCGTGCTGCACACACCCTTACGCTCCTCAAAACCAGTGTCAAGGCGATATCACGCATGATATCCCGTGTAACATCGAAGAATAGAGGCATGAAGGAAGGGGACACACTCCGACTGGTCAAAAGCCTGGTGGTGAGCAGAATCGCATACAGCCTGCCCTACTACCATCTCACACAATCCGAGACGAAACAGGCCGACACACAGAAGCCCTTCACGTCTCACAACAACAGAGACTTGCGCGGACTCACACGGGCCGGCAGGTCCTACAAACTTTGGGCTTCAAAGCCACAACCACACGAACCCAAGAAACCTGCACGATACCTCGTCACGTCCAGGACAGGTATCACATTGCCCCAATACCACGCAACATGGACCCTAACCTACACTCCGGAAGGAGGAAAGCAAGGGCCCAATACATAGAGAAAACATTCAGGTTCGATACCACGGCCCGTTTTACGGACGCCGCTATGTACGGAACGAAGAAAAAGGGCGCAGTGGCAGTGGTATGCGACCGCCGAGGCCACGTCACCTCCAGTGCATCGACCCGCCCCTGCACGATCACGGAAGCGGAAGAACTGGCCATCGCGTTAGCCATCCGCGAAGGTCAACACGCAAGAAAACCACTGACGATCCTCACGGACTCCCAGCAGGCCTGCCGCAACTTCCTACAGGGAAGAATCGCAAGACCTGCGGCACAAGTCCTAGCCCAAATACCCAAGGAGGACACTGACGACAACACCATCATAACCATCATTTGGATACCGGGTCACGCTGCCATCACGGGTAACCTGTATGCCGACAGAGCAGCTCGAGAATTTGCATATAACCGAGCACTCATCACGCCGACTGCAGATGACCCTGACCCAGTTGACCCCGAGTATTCAGCAATCCTGAACTACCACAGAGGGAGTCGCTTGCGATATCCCCCACCCCATCGAATACTAAAGACGGAGGATGCCGCTGCCTGGCGTAGGCTCCAGACAGGCACTTACACGAACCTACACATATTACATCGCCTGCACTCCACAGCCTACAGGGACGAATGCCCGTGGTGTGGGGCCACACCAACCCTATACCACATTACGTGGGAGTGCACGCTACACAACATAGAACACCATGACACGAACACCACGAGGGAGCAATGGGAGGCACTGCTGTCCAGCTCGGCCCTCGACGACCAGCTCAAGCTGATCCAGAGAGCAGAGAAGATGGCAAGAGCCAGCGGAGCCCTGGACTAGGGGCCCCGACCATTAGCGATGCCCCATTGGGGCAAGACAAAACTATATTTGAATTAAAGTTTATCTATCTATCTATCCAAGATCAAAAAAGAGGAGCCAGAGGACGCAAAGAAACTGGCATCCGATGAAAGGGGAAACCCTCCGAAGCCTGTTTCAAGGTGTTATCTCTGTAACGGACTGGGCTACCACGCTAGTAATTGCCGGAGCAATTTTACACGCCGCAATGAAGTAAAATGTTTTAAATGAGAGCGAACTGGGCCCAAAGCCGATACATGTCGCAATGGAGGGAAAGAAGCTCCCCAGGCATCCTGCGTGTATGCCCTGCCAAAACACCAAGAAGACGTAAACGACGACTTTGTAGAACTCCGAGACGGGAAAAGAATTCTAGTTGTTAATGCGGTGATGACACAACTCCCAGAGTTTCCCGTTAACGGAATGTCTGTGCTTGTCGGAATAATGGCCGACAAACAAATCACGGTGTTACGGAATACCAACACCAGCACGGAGGGACTTAGTCAAAGACAGTGAGCTCACGAGCGAAACCAGTTTGGTCTACCTGGTCGATGGTACGGCTAGGAAGCTTGCTGAAGCCAACATTGAGGTCGAGACCCCTTATTACAGTGAGAACCTCACTGCTCTTTGTATGGACAACCCACTGTATGACTAAGTCATAGGTAACGTCGAGGGAGTTCGAGCCCCAGACGATCCGAAACCTTTGAAGGAATCACCAAAGATTGAAGCCTCGACAATCGAAGAAGATCGCGGAAAACCTCAACTGCTGACGAAAACAACGCTGCAGCAGTCTTCCGAACTCGAGCGACGACTCAATCAACACCTTATGAACCCCTTTCCACGCCCTATCCCGAAAATAAACCTACCGGGACTCATAACCACGTGAAACACTACCATCGAAAAACCGAGGACAGGAAATTTAAATTTAACACCCGTTGACCTTTAGTGTGTGGTGCAAAGGATTTTGATTGAGTGCACCAAATGTTTATTCATATATGAGCAGAGTGATGTTTTCTCCATAAACTACACTGTCCCAGTTTTGTATACTTGTTGCCCATGTTATATTTCGTATGTTTGCCTTGATACGCCAGATATGTGTTTTAGCATGGTACAAGTGTAATTGTTACGCGAGAGATGTGTTATTGTGTGCTAGTTACATGAGATATGTGTTATTGTGTAGTTCAAGTGTACCTGTGTGCCTTTTGTTTGTACTCGATGTATCGCGAAAGAAGTGATGTGTGATTTGCGGTGGATTTATGGACTTACGAACTCGTGCGTAGTGGACTTTTGTGCGCGCTTCTTTTGTGTTTTCTTGAATATTATTGCATAATATTCTTAAAGTGGAGGACAGTGTCACAAAAGAGCGCTTAATAAAACGCGCGGTGCGCGTCACGTAAGCCAGCGAAAGAACACACCGGCCCCACGGCAACTTCAACCGAGGGGGAGAGCGCATATGCCTCTCCCCCTCGGTTGGGGTCACGGGGTCTGTGAGAGTTACCTATATTGATACGCCGATTCAACTACTCTATGTTATGTTTAGACATATATGCACCACGTAAATAGTAGGAGCCTGTTACCGCCCCCCCCCCCTAGCAGCCAGTCGGATTTATTGATGATTTGTATGACTCATTAGAGTACGTGCTCAGCGTGCATCCACAATACATTCTAATATTAGGCGGCGATTCTATTTACCCCGGTATAAATTGGCCAACGTCCTCCGTGAACTCTTTGACTAATCGTCACGAGTGCTCCCACTTTCTTCACACGATAACCATATTTGATTTGGTCCAGCTGGTACACGAGCTGACTTGAGGCGAACATATTCTTGATTTGCTATTCATGAATACTGCAGGCATAGCTCATACAAACATAGTCCAAGCAATTAGCGACCACAAATTCGTCCACTGTACACTTCCGCTGTCCCTTGAAGCAAAAGCTACTGTCACAAAACAGATATTAAACGATTCTAGAGCTGACACCACTAAAATGAACTGAATGTTAGATGAGTTTGCCCCCATGTTCGAAGACACGTTTAATACCCGCACAACAAATAAGAACTGGATTGTCTTCCGCGATAAAATGAAAGAAATGGAACTTGCTTGTATTTCTAAAATAGCCATTAGAACCAGAACAGATGCGCCGTGGTTCACACGAGATGTTAAAGAATTCCTTAATAGGAAAAAGAGAGCGTACCGAACGGCGAACAAAAACGCTGAGAGTGACTGGCAAAAGTACAAAGAGGCGCACGTTACTGCTGACACAGCAATTAATGAGGCTAAAGACAATTGCTTCAATTATACGTTATCCGACTTGTTAAAAACTGATCCTACAAAATTTTGGCGAGTGATTAATCCTAAAAAAAGAACATGCCGTTCCTTTAATAAACGACGAAAGCGGTAACGCTGTCCCCGTGGAAGCCCCAGCCGATGTCCTTCATAAATTATTTTGCGAAATTTTCACTAAGGAGTCTGCTTTTCAGGCTTTGATTCAGTGCACTAATTCAGCTCATCGTCCCCATGTGCATAAGTAACCATCAGAGTACCAGGCGTGCTATTGAGCGGCTACCACTTAATTCAAGCTCTGGTCCTGACGGGATCAAAACTGAACTTCTGAAAATGACAGTGCACATTTCATTCATTTTACTGTCGCTCATCCTTCAACAGTACCTAGACAGCGGGAGCATTCTCGTTGACTGCAAAATGGCACATTTCATTCCCAAATTCAAATCCGGCACAGCACAAGTCCTAACAATTACTGACCGATATCACTTACCTGTATTTGCAGCAACCTTTTAGAACACATTCTTTTCTCGCACATTATGAGTCAATTAAATACAAATAATTTACTTTTATACCGTCCAGCATGGGATCAGGCTCAAAAAATCTTGTCAAACACAATCGTTTGAACTAGTTACTGACCTTCATGACTACATACATGAGCAAACGTTCACAGACGCAATATTCAGTGATTTTAGAAAAGCTTTTGATCGTGTTGCACCGCATAGCCGACTAGTCAGAAAGGTCTATAACCTAGGATTAGATTCTAAAACAACCCTTTGGATTGCCGAATTCTTAAATAATCGATATTAACGAGTTGTCATTAGGGAACATACATCTGGAACCACGCATGGCATCGCAGGATTACTACAGGGGTCAGTTCTGGGACCACTGCTTTTTCTCATTTGTATTAATGATATAACGAATAACATAGGTTCTAAAATGAGACGTTTTGATGACGACTGCGTCATTTACAGGCAGATAATAACCCTCGAGGACGTCACTAGCTTAGAAAGGGACCTACTGCAACTCAGCCAAGGGTGTAACGTCTGGCACATGGAGATTAGCGTAGAAAAAACAAAGCTTATTACATTTTGTACACTTACTAATACTGCTCTAAACCTTGACACAATAAATAATACAGCTATAGCGAGAGTACAATGTTTCAAGTACCTGGGCGTCTGCCCGCAGGGGCGTCTGCGCAAGCAGGCGTTTGGTGAGTTGCGCCACCACGTACCCGAGCACACGAGGGTTGGACCCTCCCGCGTGTAGCCGTGTGCGGCTTAGCCGTGTCCGGGGAAAGGGGGATCCTGGGAGTTGAGCCGATGCCGGGTGCTTGGACCTTTACGGCCCCCCGGCGGAGGCAACACACTCCTTTGGCCTCTGCTTCACGTAGACGGCACCCTCGGACTGACCCACCCGGGGGAAATCGGCAGTCGCCCTTTCCTGTCCTCCTCCTCTATCTTCGTCTTTCTCTCTGACTTTCAATCTTTCCTGTCTCCTACTCGCTTCCTTTTACTTCTGATTTTCTGGGCGGCAAGGGTTAACCTTGTGTGGGTAGCCAACCTTGGGTATTCCATATTTGGTTATAGTAGTGACGTACAGCTGGCGTCTGCGGGTCTTGTGTTCACAGGCCCTGCAGCGTCCCCTTGTTGGGCTCCATGGTGGGTGGCTGGCGTTGCTGCCGAAAACCCGGATATTCTTATGGCTAGCCCTTTTCCACCACTCCCTGATCGCCGTCAAAAAAGAGGGCGCACCGAAGATGTATTCCAGTTCTTTGGACGTCAAAGACAAGATTTCCCACGATTTCATGTCATCCACTCAGAAAAACCAGAAAAACAAGTTCGAACAATCTCCCCTTTTCTTGTTTCGAAATCTCTAACTCAGGCTCTAGGACCAGGCTATAAGGCAGCGAGGATGGCAAGTGGTGATCTCCTCTTGGAGCTCCACGATCGCAAACAATATGAAAAGCTGCCGAATCTAGTGTCCTTTGGGGACGTCCAAGTAACAGTAACTCAGCACCGTACTATGAACACCACCCGCGGAGTTGTTTCAGACGAAGATTTGATGGAGCTGACTGAGGCTGAACTCTTGGAGGGCTTCAGTGAGCAGAATGTCATCCATGTTAAACGGATTAAGATGAGACGAGACGGCAAGGAAATTCAGACTAAGCACCTTGTGCTCACTTTTGGTTCATGTGATCTGCCCGACTCCATCGAGGCCGGGTACATTAAACTTCGTGTTAGACCATACGTGCCAAATCCCCTCAGATGTTTCAAATGCCAGCGATTCGGCCACAGTTCGCAAAACTGCCGAGGCCGCCAAACTTGTGCGAAATGCAGTGCACACGAACACACTTCTGAATCTTGTGAAAACTCTCTCCACTGTGTAAACTGTGATGGGGAACATGCCGCATACTCGCGGTCCTGCCCATCCTGGAAAAAAGAAAAGGAAATTGTTACAATTAAAGTCAAACAAAACATTTCGTTTAAAGAGGCACGAAGGCAGGTGTCCTACCTGCCAAAAACCAGCTTTGCCGAAGTGGTGCGTCAGGGGGCTGCGCCACAACGGCTTTCGGCGGCTGTCTGGCACACGCGTAGTGAGCCAGCGGTGACGCCATCCGCCCCCTCGGCGGCTGCAGCTAGTGCTGCTCCGCCGTCTCAGAAAAAGGGGCCATCGACCTCCGGGCTGGTGGCCTCCAGGGTCTCGTCCCTCGAGACGAGGCCTTCAACAAGAACAAACCGCTCTCAAGAGCGGGTGTCCAGCGCGCCGCAAGAGCCGATGGACACATCTTCTAGCCAGACGGCGCAGCCAGCGCCTAAGGAGCGGCGAGAATCTCTCGACCGCTCCAAAAAAGAGAAACCCCGCATTACAGGGCCTCTAAAGGGTTCTGTAAGCTAACTTTCTTGTCCTAAATACACAGCACAACACTCCTTTTAATATGGGCACTCAAATAGTTCACTGGAACGTCAGAGGTCTCCTCCAAAATCTTGATGACGTTAAAGAACTCCTCCGCAAGTTTAGTCCCAGGGTGCTGTGTGTTCAGGAAACACACCTCAAACATACACAAACAAATTTCCTAACACAGTATGCTATTTTTCGCAAAGACCGCGATGACACTGTTGTGTCATCCGGTGGTGTTGCTATTATAGTTGACAGAGGTGTTGCCTGTCGGGAAATAAAACTTCGCACGCCCCTGGAGGCAGTTGCTATCCAAGGGGTGCTGTTTGACAAGCTAGTCACTATCAGTTCTATATACATCCCTCCAAGTTATCAAATTAATAAAACCGAATTTCAAAACTACATAGATGAACTTCCGGCTCCATACATAGTTGTCGGAGATTTAAACGCACATAACTCATTGTGGGGAGACTCTCGTTGCGATGCGAGAGGTCGCCTAATCGAAAACTTTCTCTTTTCCTCAGGAGCATGTATACTTAATAAGAAAGAGCCAACATACTGCAGTGTGGCGCATAATACATACTCCTCCATAGATTTAACTATAGTATCAAGCACACTAATGCCGTACCTAGAGTGGTCCGTTCTCAAGAACCCTTTTGGGAGCGACCACTTCCCTATTATATTAAACTTAACGAAACAAGATATAAGCTCACCACACATTCCCCGATGGAAGTTTGACACAGCTAACTGGGAACGTTTCCGAGAACTTACGTATTTAACCACGGATGATATTGCCTCCTTTAATATAGAAGACGCTGTGGCGTATATTACAGGCTTTATAATTGACGCTGCCACGAAATGCATCCGTCAAACTAACGGACTAGCGAATAAACGTCGCATTCCGTGGTGGAATGAAGAATGTAAACAAGCCCGGAAAAATCAAAACAAGGCTTGGGTACGACTTCGCGACTCACCAACTGCCGAAAACTTGATTACTTTCAAACAAATAAAGTCCCAGGGTAGAAGAACGCGTCGACTAGCTAAAAGGGAGAGTTGGGAAAAGTACATCTCCGGTATAAATTCTTACACTGATGAGACAAAAGTGTGGAATAGAGTAAATAAATTAAAAGGCCGGGAGGTACACCCACTCCCCTTAGTCAGTACCCAAGGTGAGAGCCTGGAAGACCAGGCAGACTGTCTGGCCGAACACTTCGAACATGTATCCAGTGCGTCCCATTACACAAAAACATTTCTGAGGATCAAAGAACGCGAAGAGCGCCAGCCCCTTAAACGTAAAGAATCATCCAGTGAGGCCTACAATTATCCATTTACTTTAACTGAACTTAAGGCATCCCTCGCTTGCTGCAATAACTCGGCGCCAGGTGGTGATCGTGTCATATATGAAATGATTAAGTACGTACATCCTGAAACTCTGAAAACACTCCTGTATCTTTTCAATGCCATGTGGGCGGATGGGTATATCCCGTCTTCGTGGAAGGAAGCTATAGTCATCCCCGTGCTTAAACAAGGCAAAGACCCATCCCTAGCCAGCAGCTATAGGCCAATAGCGCTAACAAGCTGCCTGTGCAAACTATTTGAAAAAATGATAAACAGGCGCTTAATCTGTTTCCTTGAATATAACAAACTACTAGACCCCTTGCAATGTGGTTTCAGGGAAGGTATGTCCACAACAGACCACCTTGTTCGCATTGAGTCTTATATCAGGGATGCTTTTATACATAAGCAGCTCTGCCTCTCAGTGTTTCTCGACCTAGAAAAAGCTTACGACACGACATGGCGCTACGGCATTCTCCGAGATCTCTCTGCGATGGGTGTCCGTGGCAACATGTTAAACTCAATCGAAAGTTACCTATCGAATCGCACATTCCGCGTAAGAGTGGGTAACGCTCTTTCTAAGTCATTCACCCAAGAGACCGGTGTGCCACAAGGGGGCGTGCTTAGTTGCACACTATTTATCGTAAAAATGAGTTCCCTGCACACAGTCATCCCACGCACTATGTTTTATTCTGTTTATGTCGACGATGTGCAGATAGCCTTCAAGTCATGCAATATTGCCATCTGCGAACGACAAGTGCAGCTTGTAATAAACAAGTTGTCCAAATGGGCAGATGAAAATGGTTTTAAGGTAAATCCCCAGAAGAGCACTTGCGTACTCTTTACTAACAAGAGAGGCGTAACGCCAGTCCCAAGTATTGCAATCAAAGGAGATGCGCTCTCTGTGAGCAGCGAGCATAAGTTTCTAGGCATTGTTTTAGATTCGAAGCTTACATTTATTCCTCATATTAAGTATCTGAGGGCAAAATGCCTGAAGACAATGAACCTTTTAAAGCTTCTGTCGCGTACGACTTGGGGCAGTGATCGAAAGTGTCTGCTGAACCTCTATAAAAGTCTTGTTCGCTCACGCCTCGATTACGGAGCTATAGTGTATAATTCCGCAACGCCAGCTGCATTAAAAATACTAGACCCCGTTCACCATCTGGGTATCCGCCTTGCGACCGGTGCTTTCAGGACAAGTCCAATCCAGAGCCTCTACGTAGAATCGAATCAGTGGACGCTTCATCTGCAGCGGTCATACAGCAGTTTTACATATTTTCTGAAAGTACAAGCAAACATTGAACATCCTTCTTATTCAACAATAAACGATGTATCCGCTGCCACACTCTTCCGTAACCGACCTGCAGCGAGAAAGCCGTTCTCTTTGCGTGTGAGGAACCTCAGTGAGGAAATGGGTGTTCCGCTGCTTGAACAATGTCCTATGGCTCCAGCGAAACTATTGCCACCGTGGCACTGGCAACTCATAGAGTGTGACACATCGTTCATAGAGGTCACTAAACACGCGCCAGAGGCACACATTAAAATGCATTTCTTAGAACTGCAATCTAAATACTCGTGTACACAGTTTTACACAGATGCTTCCAAGTCACATGCCAGGGTATCTTATGCAGCCGTCGGCCCATCCTTTTCGGAATCCGGTGTACTCCACCCGGAAACGAGTATCTTTACCGCTGAGGCCTATGCACTATTGTCGGCTGTGAATCATATAAGGGCATCAAAACTTCAAAAAGCAGTTATATTTACAGACTCCCTAAGCGTGGTGAAAGCTCTGATGTCACTCTGCAAAAACAAAAATCCTGTACTTACTGAGCTCTATTCCAGTTTATGCAGAGCATATATATCTAACCAGCATGTGACTGTATGCTGGGTGCCTGGCCATAGAGGCATTGAGGGTAATGTGCTTGCAGACAAGTTGGCCACATCAACTACATCGCAAGCTATTAATCCTGCGGCTACTATTCCTCCCGCAGATTTGAAGCCTTTTCTGCGAAGAAAACTGCGAGACCACTGGCAGCGCTTGTGGGACGCTGAAAGAAATAATAAGCTTCACTTGATAAAACCACAGCTAGGTTTCTGGCCACCCGTAATGAAAACACGACGAACTGATGTCCTGTTCTGTCGTCTAAGAATAGGACATACATATGGCACCCACAATTTTCTGCTTACTGGTGATGAACCACCAACCTGTGGTAGATGTGGTGAGAGGCTGACCGTCCTCCATGTCCTCGTGGAGTGCCGGGAAGCCGAAGCCGAGAGAAGGAAACATTTTCCGGTAGCATACCGCTACAATATCCCTCTACATCCCATGCTATTTATTGGTGAAGAACCGCTTTTTAATGCCAAAGCAGTCCTCGATTTTTTGAATGATGTTGTGCTACATGTTATTAGCCCAATAAGTTCGTAGCACATCCTCTCTCCAGAGGATGTTGCTGTGATAATTTTTATAGCACATGTCTCCAGGCCCTTGTGGTTCAAGGGCTCTGTTTAGGTAGTAGTGCTTCTTGCCAATTACTGTATCTTAAATATTTTAAATATATTATTCTTCTTTCTCAATGCATTCCTCATTTCATAGTACACATCATTAGTCATTGCCATGATTTTAGTACATATATATTTTACGCACTTTACAGCGATTATTTTAGGCCCTTTTACAGCCACGCTTCATCTACTTCTCAGAATTCATCGCTCCACTGCACACTCACAAACACTGGCATGGCGCTCTTTGGCCATAACTGGCCCTTGCGCCACAAAACACCACACATCATCATCACCTGGGCGTCTATTCAACCACAGAGCTAACTTGGCATGCACACATAGAATACTTCTTTCTGGGGTTTTACGTGCCAAAACCAGTTCTGATTATGAGGCACGCCGTAGTGGAGGGCTCCGAATTAATTTTGACCACCTTGGTTTCCAACACATAGAATATATAACAAAGAAGGCATTTAGAAAATTAGGATTAATCAAACATCGTTTTCATCCTGCCAACTCAGAAACGAAGCTTAACGCTTACACATCTTTCATCCGGTCTTTGTTAGATTATGCATCGATAATATGACACACAAGTACTGCTACCCTACAGAACCGCATCGAATCAGTACAGAATAAGGCGGTAATATTCATACTGTCCTCATATTCGCCCTATGGGAGCATATCATTGTTAAAAAGCAGCATCAACATTCCCGCTCTGAACACCCGACCCAAATATTCGTGTTTAACATTGTTTCATTCTTTATATTACCGCGAGACATTTGCAACCAATCGCATTAAACAAGCAGATCACATTTCATCCAGGCGGGATCATGAACAAAGAGGCTATATTTACAACCTATATTTGCTCGTACACTAAAGTATAAATGTTCACCTTTTGGCAATCCACAAACGAGTGGAACGAATCACCCCAAAATATTGTCGCTTGCACTGAGGTAGCTAGTTTTCAAAGGAAACTTCTGAAGCATCTCCATGAATAACGCCTGTTTTTCGGTAGATGCGTTTTTAGAATTGAATAACGTTCCTTTTCTTTTTCCTTTTCCTGCTGTTTTTACTCGTGCACATTTAAATATCAGTCAACATTTATATTAGAATACTGTACTTACCATTCCCGGGATTCCTATGCGTCTTTTTTTCGTATTGTGTTGTCGTTATTAGCAGCGGCGCTGTTTAAAGGCTATTGCACATGCTGCGACTGGAGCGAAAAAAATCGTTGCAATCGCACGCGTCGCAATGCGATTTTTGAGGGCTCAATTCACATGATCGCGATTTCAACACTGCGACTGATGCGACGCCCAGGATTGCTTGCTGCCAATTTTTGTGGCATAACTCGTGTAATTTTTCAAATGAAATGGAAACACCTGTGTGTAACAAAATTATTCACCAGTCTTTAATAGCAGCAAATAATACGCGTGTTTTGTGTTTTAAAAACGCTTCGAAGTTTGTTTTGTAGTGCGCAACAGCGGTTTATGAAGTTCAATACGAGGAGACATGGCGGACGTAAAAAGCTGTTCGCAGCTGGTCGTTCAGCGCTGTGTGCTCTCTCGTGTGTCTTTTATGCGCGTGTCGTTCTTCCTGCGATACAACAAATTACTAGAGGACTTATCAACAAGCCCATATAGCTGTTGTGATCAGATATGCAGAATTCGGAAATCGGTTGCAGCGAAGTCGTCATGCCAACGCAGAGACCCTCGCGCTACCCGTGCTTAACGTCAGCTTCTGAAGAAAGGATGTGTATATATTGCTCGTGATTGCGCATAAGCGGTTCCTGCTCCTTGCAATATTCTTGCGCCAACCGAAAAGCTCACGTCTGCCCCTGAAGGAAACCGCAAATGTGTTTGAAATTACTGAACATGCAATAGAATTTGTGTTGGAAACTTTATTCTTAGCACCAGCCTGGTTCGTCCATCGCGGCGTGTGTACTGTAATTATGTATACATGTCCTCTCTGAATATTTCGAAAGACGTAAAAGCCGATACCACATTTTTAGGAGCTGCAGTTACTTGTGTACGTAGTATAATATCATTCTGACAGACATGGGTGTCGTTTATTTTCTCGTCCTGTTTCTCGCGCTGTTAGTGTGCTTTGAATCTGTATCAAGAAGCTTAAGTTAATATGCAGAATATGCGGCTGCGTTACAGTACGTAACGCAGCCGCTTAGCCTCACGGCTAACAATAAATAGCTTGTTAGGAGTACGTTTGTTTGTTAATAACAAAATGGAACGCTAGAACTTTGTATTCATAGTGGCTAGTGTAAAGTAAGAAGCCATCGAAACTATCCGCTAATAGCATGCGTGTGCTTCTAGAAACCTGCTTCAGCAACTTTATCTTAAAAGTGAGGCTGAAAATCCCAGATATATAAAAAGAGGGGATATATAATAAGATATATAAAAAATAAGATAAATAAAAATAAGATATAAATAAATAAATAAAATAAATAAAATAAGATATATAAAAAGAGGGGATATATAAAAAGGAACCACTGAGGCATTCGGTCCACTTCTGAGCAGCAGTGGCAGGAATAAGGACGCCTCTTAAATATCTGCCTTTTCTACTGCAGACCGGCGCTGACGACTACGTGGTTCCCGCTGTCATCATCTTGCGCAGCATTCTTCCACGTGTAGCTGCTTTCCTGCCTGCACGTGCTGCCTTACTGCGCCTCCCCTTAGGCTCCACTGCGCCTGCGCCGTCTGGCTTCAAGGGGATATAAAAAGAAACCACTGAGGCATTCGGTCCACTTCTGAGCAGCAGTTGCTGGAATAAGGACGCCTCTTAAATATCTGCCTTTTCTACTGCAGGTTGGTCGTTTCTTATTTTATTTTTTTCGTCCTATTTTGCGTATCTACCTGCGGCTGCTGCTCACCAGTGTTTCCTTGGGTTATTGTATGTACTGTAACATGCCTTCAAATGCTGAACTTGCTAAAAAAATTGAGCAACTTGAATCACTGCTTAATAATAAACTCGATAACCTTATTGATAGCCTTGCTTCTAAGATTGCAAAACAGCTTGATGACCAGGGTCTTGGTAACCTTACGTCGCTGGCTGACAGTGTGCGTTACATGAGTGACCAATACGATAAAGTGCGGACGACTGTCGCTGAACTGGTAGATTCAAACAAAGATTTGAGGGCTCAAAATGAAGCGCTAGCCAGGAGAATTGCAGACATGGAGCAATACAGCCGGCTAAATAACATTGAAATCAAAGGCATCCCCTGTACGCAGGGTGAGGATTGCGCTGTCATCTTGAAAACAATTGCTGAAGTTGTTGAATGCCCCATTTCATCGTCGGATATCGACGCAGTTCACCGTGTCCCCAGCAAGACTGCAGAAAAGAGCATTATCGCTCGTTTTTGCTCGCGTGACAAGAAAAATGAATTCATTCGTAAAGCTCGTAAGGCACGTTTGCGTACGTCTCAGATAGGCCTGACAGGAAGTAAGGATAACGTTGTCTATGTCAATGAGCACCTGACCATTGACAACAAACGGCTATTCAGCAAAGCGCTCGCTCTCAAAAAGGCAATGAAATGGCGTTACCTTTGGACCGAGAATTGCCATATCAGGGCGCGTAAAACTGAGGACAGCAAGGTCTTTCGTATAAGTGCCGAGTCTGATCTCCGCATCTTCACGTAGCTATCCATCTGAACAGTTGTCCTTTGCCGTATCTGCTGCTGATAACATCCCTGTATGACGTTGCTCTCAACGGCAGAAGCAAAATCGTTGCTTGCTGATTCTAACTGCTCATTACTACACATCAATGCGCGCAGTTTATGCAAAAACCAAGATAGCAATACGGCCTTTATTGACGCACTTGGTCCCGCAGGGGCGTCTGCGCAAGCAGGCGTTTGGTGAGTTGCGCCACCACGGACCCGAGCACTCGAGGGTTGGACCCTTCCACGTTTAACCGTGCGTGGCTTAGCCGTGTCCGGGGAAAAGAGGATCCTGGGGGTTGAGCCGATCCCGGGTGTTCGGACCTTTATGGCCCCCCGGCGGAGGCAACACACCCCTTTGGCCTCGGCTTCACGTAGACGGCACCCCCGGACTGACCCATCCGGGGGAAATCGGTAGTTGCCTTTTCCTGTCTCTCTCTCCAATCTTCGTCTTTCTCTCTCGCCTCTTCATCTCTCCTGTCTTCTACTCACTTCCTATTACTTCCGATCTTCTTGGCAGCGAGGGTTAACCCTGTGTGAGTAACCAACCTAGGTTATTTCATATTCGGTTATAGTGGTGACGTACAGCTGGCGTCTGCGGGACCTGTGTTTACAGGCCCTGCAGCGTCCCCTTGTTGGGCTCCATGGTGGGTGGCTGGCGTTGCTGCCGAAAATTCCATATATCCTTATGGCTAGTTCCTTCCCATCACTCCCTGATCGCCGTCTGAAACGAGGGCGCACCGAAGACGTGTTCCAGTTCTTTGGACATCAAAAACAAAACTTTCCACGATTCCATGTAATTCACTCGGAAAAAGCAGGAAAACAAGTACGAACAATCTCCCCTTTTCTAGTCTCTAAATCCCTTACTGATGCTCTTGGGCCAGGTTATAAGGCATCGAGGATGGCCAGTGGTGATCTCCTCTTGGAGCTCCATGATCAGAAGCAATATGAAAAGCTGCCTAATCTAGTCTCCTTTGGGGACATCCAAGTAACTGTAACCCCGCACCGCACCATGAACACCACCCGTGGCGTTGTCTCAGACGACGATTTGTTGGAACTCACTGAAGCTGAACTCTTGGAGGGCTTCAGTGAACAGAATGTTATCAACGTTAAGCGAATTAAGATGAGGCGTGACGGAAAAGAAATCCAGACCAAGCACCTAATACTCACTTTCAATTCAAGTGTTCTGCCCGAGTCCATCGAGGCCGGGTACATCAAACTTCGTGTGAGGCCATACGTGCCAAATCCTCTGAGATGCTTTAAGTGCCAGCGATTTGGGCACAGTTCACAGAACTGCCGAGGGCGGCAAACTTGTGCGAAATGCAGTAATCATGAACATACCTCTGAATCCTGTGAAAACTCTCTTCGCTGTGCGAACTGTAATGGGGAGCATGCCGCGTACTCGCGGTCCTGCCCATGGTGGAAGAAAGAAAAGGAAATTGTTACAATTAAAGTAAAACAAAACATTTCATTTAAAGAGGCACGTCGGCAGGTGTCCTACCTGCCAAAAAACAGCTTCGCCGAAGTGGTGCGTCAGGGGGCTGCACCACAACGGCCTTCGGCGGCTGTCTGGCACACGCGTAGTGAGCCAGCAGTGACGCCATCCGCCCCCTTGGCGGGTGCAGCCAGTGCTGCTCCGCCATCCAAAGAGGGCCCATCAACCTCCGGGCTGGTGGGCTCCAAGGCCCCGTCTTTCGAGGCGAGGCTTTCAAGGCAACCACATCGCTCGAAAGAGCGCGTGTCCAGTGCCTCGCAAGAGGCCATGGACACAACACCGAGCGTGAGGGCGCAGTCAGCGCCTAAGGAGCGGCGCGATTCCATCGACCGCTCCAAAAAAGAAAAATCTCGTGTCACGGCGCCTGGAAAGGGCCCGTGAGCTAACTCTATATTCTTGAACACACAGCATAAAAATTTATCAAAATGAACACACAAATCCTACAATGGAATGTGAGAGGACTTCTCCGTAATCTCGATGATATCACAGAACTCCTCCATAAATATACGCCAAAAGTGCTGTGTGTTCAGGAAACACATTTAAAACCTACACAAACAAACTTCCTCAGACAATATGCTATATTCCGTAAAGACCGTGATGATGCTGTTGCCTCGTCCGGAGGTGTAGCAATAATTGCAGATCAATGTGTTGCATGCCAGAATCTCTCTCTTCAGACACCACTGGAGGCGGTGTCTGTGCGAGCAATACTTTTCAACAGGTTGGTAACAATCTGTTGTATTTACGTACCGCCAAACTATAAACTCGGCAAAACAGAATTTTACGCACTAATTGACCAGCTCCCGGAACCATACATAATTGCCGGTGATTTTAATGCCCACAGCACTCTGTGGGGAGATTCCCGGTGTGACGCCCGTGGTCGGCTTATAGAGAACTTTTTATTAACCTCTGGTGCGTGTCTCTTTAACAAAAAAGAGCCCACCTATTATAACCTCCACCATAATTCATTTTCTTCTATAGATCTAGCGATTGGCTCTGCTACCCTCCTGCCTTATATAGAATGGAATGTCATTAAGAATCCATTTAGCAGCGACCACTTCCCTGTGACGTTGACCTTGATAGAGGAACATGACAGTCCTCCCCACGCGCCCCGTTGGAAAATAAAATCAGCTGACTGGAAAGGTTTTAAAGAGTCAACCTACTTATCACCAGATTTTATCAACGATTTTAGTATTGACGACGCAGTAGCATATTTTACTAGTTTTATACTCCACGCAGCTGAAAAATTCATTCCACAAACAAAAGGCCTCTCATGTAAAAGACGGGTTCCCTGGTGGAATGACGAGTGCAGGCTGGCACGAAAGAAACAGAACAAAGCCTGGGGCGCACTGCGTCGCTCCCCGACTGCGGAAAATCTTATGGAATTCAAACTGGCAAAATCCCAGGGACGGCGTACGCGGCGACAGGCAAGGAGGGCTAGCTGGGAGAGGTTCCTCTGTGGCATAACATCCTACACCCAAGAGTCCAAAGTATGGAATGGCCTAAGAAAGCTAAAGGGGCAGGAAATCCACCCATTGCCTTTAGTTGACGACCAAGGGAATACCTTGGAAGACCAGGCCAACGCTCTGGGCGAGCACTTCGAGCGTGTGTCAAGCTCCATGCATTACTCAGAAGCATTCATAAAATATAAACAAGTAGCTGAACTTAAGTCACTGGATCGTAAATGCCGACCAAATGAACCATACAACCGTCCATTTAATATTGCCGAGCTGAGAGCTGCCTTGAGCGTATGCAGGAGCTCTACACCGGGAGCTGATAGAATCATGTATGACATGATCAAAAACTTACACACTGACACGCAGATGACACTTCTGGGCCTTTTCAACTCTATCTGGGCTGCCGGATACATCCCATCCTCATGGAAGCAAGCTATTGTTATTCCAGTTTTGAAGCTGGGTAAAGACCCTTCCTTGGCGGCAAGTTACCGCCCGATAGCTCTCACAAGCTGCCTGTGTAAGTTTTTTGAAAAAATGATTAATCGCCGACTTATACATTTCCTTGAACTGAACGATATGCTTGATCCCTATCAGTGTGGCTTCAGAGAAGGGCGGTCCACAACTGATCATCTTGTGCGAATTGAAGGACATATCCGTGATGCATTCTACACAAACAGTTTTTCTTGTCGACATTCCTTGATATGGAAAAGGCGTACGACACAACTTGGCGTTACGGAATTTTAAGAGACTTGTCGGGAATGGGCATCCGTGGAAATATGCTAAACGTAATAGAAAGCTATTTGTCTAAACGTACCTTCCGTGTGAAAATCGGCAATGTTCTATCACGTGAATTCATACAGGAAACTGGTGTACCCCAAGGAGGTGTGCTCAGCTGCACACTGTTTATCGTGAAGATGAACACGCTTCGTGCTTCACTACCGCCAGCTATTTTTTATTCTGTCTACGTAGACGACATACAAATAGGTTTCAAATCCTGCAACCTCACAGTCTGTGAGAGACAAGTACAACAGGGCTTGAACAAAGTGTCCAAGTGGGCAGACGAAAACGGATTCAAGGTGAACCCCCACAAAAGCTCTTGTGTTCTTTTCACCAGGAAGAAAGGGCTTGTTGCAGATCCCACTATCGAAATGTATGGACAACGAATACCTGTCAACAAAGAGCACAAGTTCCTAGGCATCATACTTGATTCTAAACTTACTTTCATTCCACATATAAAATATCTCAAGGTGAAATGTCTAAAAACAATGAACTTACTAAAAATTTATCTCACACATCCTGGGGTAGTGACAGGAAGTGTTTAATGAATCTTCACAAGAGTCTCATTTCATCACGACTGGACTACGGTAGCGTGGTATATCACTCTGCCGCCCCTAGTGCGCTGAAGATGCTGGATCCCGTCCACCATCAAGGTATCCGCCTGGCCACTGGCGCTTTCAGAACAAGTCCCATTGAAAGTTTATACGTCGAATCAAATGAGTGGTCACTCCATCTGCAGAGAACATACACCAGCCTCACATATTTCCTTAAAGTCCGCTCTAATCATCAGCATCCATGTTTTAATACCGTTAACGATATGACGTGTGCTACACTTTTTGGTAATCGTCCCTCTATAAGACAGCCTTTCTCATTGCGTGTCAGGGAGCTTAGCGAAGAAATGGATATCACAATTCACGACCATCGCTTAATGCCTTCAGCGAAGCTGTTACCACCTTGGGAGTGGCAGGTGGTAGCATGTGATATGTCCTTTGTAGAGGTTACAAAGCACGCTTCAGAGGTTGAAATCCGAATGCATTTCCTAGAATTACAGTCCAAGTACCCGTGCGCAGAATTTTACACAGACGCTTCTAAATCACATGCCGGTGTATCCTATGCAGCCGTCGGCCCGTCCTTCTCGGAATCCGGCGTGCTTCACCAAGAAACAAGTATCTTTACGGCTGAGGCCTACGCAATATTGTCAGCTGTAAAGCATATAAAGAAATCAAAACTTCAAAAAATTATTATATTTACAGACTCTCAAAGCGTCGTAAAAGCCTTGAAGTCACCCTGTAAACAGAAAAACCCTATTCTCATTGAGCTCTATTCTGTTCTTTGTAGAGCATACGCAGCTAACCAACATGTCATTATATGCTGGGTGCCTGGGCATCGAGGCATCGAGGGCAATGTTCTTGCCGACCAAATGGCCACATCAGTCACAACAACCGCTATTAACCCTACAGCTGCTGTTCCTGCAACAGATTTGAAACCTTTCTTGCGAAAGAAACTGCGAGGCCACTGGCAACGCTTGTGGGACGCAGAAACCAGTAATAAGCTTCATTTGATTAAGCCACAGTTAGGCTACTGGCCCTCCGTAACAAAAACACGACGAACTGATGTCCTATTCTGTCGTCTCAGAATAGGACACACCTACGGCACCCACAATTTTCTATTGAATGGTCATGATCCTCCAACCTGTGGTAGATGTGGCGACAGGCTCACCGTCCTCCACGTCCTCCTGGAGTGTCGGGAAGCCGAAAGAGAAAGAAAGAAACACTTTCCTCTAGCATATCACTATTGTGTCCCTCTGCATCCCGCCATGTTTCTTGGTAGGGAACCACTCTTTAACACCAAAGCAGTCCTCGCATACTTGAAAGATGTTGTGCTACATGTTATTAGCCCAGCAAGTTCGTAGCGCATCCTCTCTCAAGAGGATGTTGCTGTGATAGTGTTTTTACAGCACATGCCTACAAGCTCTTGTGTCTCAAGGGCTCTGTTTAGGCACTTGTGCTTCTGGCCAATTCTTGTACCTTTAATTTTTTGTAACTCGTATCATTCTTTCGCAATGCATTGTTCATGTCCATAGTACACATAATCAATCATTGCCATAATCTTATTACTTATAAGTTTTACGCACTTTACAGCGACTGATTTTAGGCCCCTTTATAGCCATGCCACATCTAATGTTCATGTAATTGACTATTCATATACCACTAAAAGTCATTACCATCGTCTTGGCGCTCTTTGGCCACATCTGGCCCTTGCGCCAATAAACCACAATAATCATCATCACGCACTTGGTCATTCCTTTTCATTTTTGTGCATTTCCGAAACTTGGCTTGGCTCTTCTGATGGCAACTTATATGGGTTTCGGACATTCCAATCCGAATACTGTCACCGCAGTTCTGATCGGCACGGCGGTACGGCTATTTTCATATCCTCGGAAATCAAGTACGAACGTAGGCTGGACCTTCGTTTAAACTTGTCTAACTGTGAATCAGTGTGGATCGAAACTAACCCGTCACCTTCGAGTAATCGCAAAAGTCTAATCATTGGTTGCATTTATCGCTCCCCATCTTCATCTATTCCCGATTTCCTACACAATCTTTCCACTGTTCTTCATAAAATTTCTGCTGAAAACAAGGAGATTTTAATAGTTGGTGATATTAATATTAATTTAATGGATGCTGGTAATAGCTCAGTAACATAATATAGCGATTGTTTTGTTGGTTTTGGGCTTGAGTCTCTAATTACTTCTCCTACTCGATTTTCTGCTTCTGGAACTAATACTCTTCTTGATCACGCCTTAAGCAATATCACACCATCTCCAAGTGCAGGTGTCATTGACATGCCTATCACCGATCATCTTCCCATTTTTATTACTTTCGCCGCAGAAAAAATGCACCATGACACTAGTTATTTCACTTCCAGTTTTGACCTGGATAACTTTGTTAATACAATAAGTGGTACCAACTGGGCGTCTATTAGCACTCAATGTGATCCTGAAAAGGCGCTCCAAAAATTCTGCTCATTATTTTTGAAAGCCGTTACGCTAGCACTACAACTGTCAAATGTAAGAAAAAAATTAAATTTCCCTGTAATCCTTGGATAACTAAAGGTTTGTTAACCAGCATGCGAAAAAAAGATAATCTTTACAGGAAGACTAAAAAAAAGCCGTTCAATGTAAGCCTAGCACATCGCTATAAACAATACACTACCATGTTGACCAATCTACTGAAAAAATCGAAACGGCTTTATTACGAGAAAGAATTCTGCAAGGCTAGAAATAATCCTAAGAAGCAATGGCAACTTTTTAATGAATTTCTGAATACACTCCAGCGTAGTATAACCATTGATAAAATAAATTATAAAAATGAAACCTGCACCGAATCAACCTGTATAGCCAACTCATTTAGTAATTACTTCTATGAAGTGCACAATAATAACCCGATAGCCTCTTCATATCCGTTAAAGCGTTGCAATCATACCTTCTTTCTTTTTCCTGTCTCTGCCGATGAGGTCTGTTCGGCCATATTAAATCGGAAAAAAAAACTAGCCCAGGACTAGATAATGTCTCTGCCTACCACTTAAAACTTGTTGCTCCTTGTATTGCTGAAATACTGAGCCACATAATTAATCTAATTTTCAAATGTGGCATCTTTCCCAGTTCGCTTAAGAAGGCCAAATTAATCCCTGTTTATAAAAAAGGTGATAAATCTCAGGTGTCCAATTATCGCCCAATCTCTATTTTGTCCTCCATTAGTAAACTTATCGAGAAATTATTTCTGAAGCGTTTAAACAGCTACCTAACAAAATTTCAACTATTAAAACCTTGCCAATTTGGTTTCCGTCCTGGCAGTTCCACCAGCTTCGCTTTTATAGCATTAACCGATTACACCAGATCTTCTATTGATAGAGGTGAATTCGTTGGCTCAGTGTTTCTAGACTTTACTAAAACTTTTGACACTGTTAATCATCCCATTTTGTTTAACAAACTAGAATCGTTAGGTATAACAGGTCCAGCTTTAACTTTTCTAAAAAATTACTTACTTGACCGCGAGCAAACAGTCTGTGTAAGGGGTGCTTATTCCGAATCAAAAGTAATTAATCAAGGGGTACCACAGGGCTCAATACTGGGACCCTTGTTGTTTTGCATTTACATTAATGACTTATCTGATTATCTTAGTATTTCTAATACAATCCTATATACTGATGATACCACCATTTCCCTGTCAGACAAGTCTTTACCAAGCTTACTCCTTAAACTGAACAATGAACTAGCGAAAGTCGTAGAATGGTGTCGGTTGAATCACTTAATTTTAAACCCGGTTAAAACTCAGTTCATGATATTTAAAACAAAACAGAGGATGTTAACTTGTATACCCCAAGTTACCCTCGACAGTCATCTTATTGCTGCCGCGGACTGTGTGTCATTCCTTGGCATACAACTAGATCCTAACGTGAAATTTACTAATCATATTGCACTTGTTAAACAAAAAACACCTTACGGCATAAGAGCATTGATTAAATCACGAGCATTTTTTTCAGAAAACGCATTACTATCTCTATACTTTGCATTCATTCATAGTCATATCACCTACGGTATTGCTTCCTGGGGAAACACATATAGCTGCCACCTCTTGTCTATTCAACACATACAGAACCAGGCCATTCGTATAATCACCAACAGTTCCTTTTTTTTTCAGATGCTCTCCCGCTCCTTAACGCTAACTCTATTCTACCTGTATCTGGCTTGTTTAAGTATCATTTAAGTATTATCTTCTTTAAATTGCTTAACAAACAGCTTGCTTACGAATTTGTAGACTTCAACTTACTTACTAATACCAATTCCACTAGGTTTGCTCATAATAACAACTTTCTCCTACCTAAATGTCGCACCAACTATGGAAAAATGACGTCCTCGTTTTCAGCGATCAAAATATGGAATGACCTACCACATTCTCTTAAACAAACATCATCATTGAATACATTCAAATATGAATTGAAGTGTTTTCTTCTTTGTAAATAGTTTCATGCCCGATAATATGTTGTCCTGTATAATTACGCCTGTTGATTTCCTTGTTTTTTTGTATCTTACCATTGTATTGTATTTTACGCGTTCTTTCGTCTTCTTTCAACGTTGTTAATTTTGCTGCTTTAACCCATGACTTGTATACATATTTTTTAAATTTTAACCGAGGGTCCCGTTGCAGTCTTTGACTTTGGGACCCTCGTCTGTATAGTATCGTTTACATAATCATTACATACATTGAATGGATAATAAACTGAAACTGAAACTGAAACTGAACTGAACCAAAAACATATGCAACCGGAGCAAGTGCTATGGTTCCTTTCCTGGAAATGAAAGCCAGCATCCCAGTCTGTTAAGCTGGTCATGTGCTTAACCTATATTAGACCAATGTTAGAGCATGCACATTGGAGCCATTTCAAACTAGATTATTAGACAGAAATAAGAAAGTGCAAGGAAAGCGTCAAGGTACAATCTATTCTGGCATTCCCGAACCGATTGTCTTAGCAAAACTTTATGCCTCCCTGAATTGCCTGCGTCAACCCAATGCTGAAAACAGGAGAAGCTGATTCCCTTTCTTGCTGTTGAAAAGCTGCTCGAATGTCAATTACAGACTACGTATGTTCTAAGGAAAAATGAGGGGCACTGACAATATCTCTAAGCTTTTGTAGGAGCATTGACCATGAACAAGAATGGAATAAAAGTATTTACCATTACAAGCCTCAGAATCCAAACATTCTAAATTTTTTGAGGAGACCACATTAAATTTTTAAGATATATACAATAAAAAGTGTGCCTAAGTACAAATGCACACTGGACACAGTTGAGTGGTTGAGTGGCCAGCTGCGAATGCAAGAGTGTCCATAGCTGCTACCTCGAGGTAACTGCTAGGTTCCACGTGTGTTTCTCCTATAGCCCATGTACCTGGCACGGGGAATGGTAATGCGTGGTCCCATAGCAGCATTGGCCGGTACTTTTTCTTTCGTTTTTTTCAATAGGTGGTGGCCATGTGATTCCGTCTGTTTATGTATTAGGCAGTTGTGTGCATCTTATGCGCATGTGTTTGTATCATGTTCTGATTGTTGTACTTGCAGTGGATGCAAGCATCTTTTTTAAAATATATTGCACCACAGTCATTTATTCAACGTTGTGTTCAAATGTACAAAATGTGGCCACCCAGTAATGGCCAAGGTAGCCAGCAGGATTGCCAAAAATATGACGCACATCCAATGCACTTGCTTGAATCGACATGAGGCGCTCACTACGACTTAGAACCGAAGCTCAACCGATCTCAGATAGTCACATCGAGAATGATTCAAACCAGGATTTTCCCGTGGAATGTAAAAGTTGTGGACACATTCCGTGTCTGTTTGATCATATGTTCTGGCTTTGCCTCAACAAAGGGTTTCGGATCTCAACGGTGAGGAGGACTGTAGTTGGCGTGTATCCAGCGAAGCCCTCCAAGATCAAATCCTGGCCGTCCGGAGAGCTCACGACATCGGGAAAGCCTTTGGCTTATACCGGTGCCTAAGTGGGCGGAGCCACCGACTTAGCCTGAGGGCTTTTGCCCTCAGGCCCTAGATTTTCTGGACCAAAAGAAAGCTCTTGCCTTGCCTTAGCACCAGTGATCATCTTTTTTTTTTTCAATTTAGTGTGGTTATATTAATGCGTCAGAATTCTTTGCGTACTTCTCTGACTTCCCGGGGGCTATCGATGCATGTTAGTTACTAATCGCTTTCCCACCAACCTGGATGACTGTTTAGCCTCTAGGAGAACGTGACGGCAGCTTAGGAGCCGTGCCTTCGTTCTTACTCAGAAGGCGAAGGCGGCTAGCCGAGCGGCGGCAGCGACAACCAGCGTGGCTGGCTTCTGGAACGACACTGCGCGTGCCGAGCTTGCGCTTCCAGCACGCGCTGCGCTTCTTTATTTTAAATGCAGAGCATTTCTTTAACTCACATGTAGCGTGCGCCGTCCGTCCGCAACAGCTCGAGCACAGGTGTGCCCTCTCCCCCACTCCTGCTCTCCCGCATCACGCTTGCAGCACATGTGCAGCGCGCGAAGCGTCGTAGTTGAGTCGCGCTCCGGCGCTGCAAGCACCGTAGCAACAGCAGGTACTGGCGTGATAGCGCGCCCTCTCTCCACCCCATCTCCCTCTAACGCGCGCGCTAGGAATATAAAGCGGGTTGGCGCGGGCTCCACCCGTCAACTCCTGCGCTCTCTTCTCTTGCGTTCGTCGGCGGTCACAGTTGATAAGCGATGGAAGCAAGACCTTCAACTAGTACCTAGACGCAATCCAACATCAGCGCCGAAGCACCAGTTCAAGACATCGTACCATCGTCTTCGTCCACGGCGGCAGAAGACGAGGCGGCGCGCTGCCGACGCAGAACTTCGTGAACGAGAAACCGCGGCCAGGCGTCAACGTCGACAAGCGGATCCCGAGCAGCGTACACGAGAAGCCGCGGGGACGCGTCAGCGTCGGGCCGCGGACCCTTCGAGTCGAGAACGACACGTGGCTGCGACACGTCAGCGTCGGGCCGTGGACCCCGGCGTCGCGGCATGACGCCGGAAGTCGCAGGGTGCCACGTACGCCTCGGTCGTCTACGAGTACTCGCGAACCCACCCTCAGAAGTTCGTCTACGTGGCTCCCTCGCGTTGCACTCATCTCGGCGGCCTCTACCTAACCAACGCCCTCGGCGACCACTCGTTCTACCACCGCGAGGACAACCCCGACAGGGCCATGACGGACGAGTTTCGAAGGCTGGAAAATCACAGACTGCAGACCGTAACTGGCCGCTACCTCGACGCCCTGCGACGAGAAGAACAACGAGAACGGCGACGACACGCGTTTACGCTAGCGTTGCTGAACGTTCGGTCTCTGCGGGCGCACGCGCTCGACGTTGCAAGAGACCCGGTCCTGCAAGAGGTCGACGTGCTGTGTCTCACGGAGACGTGGAACAACAACAAACAAGAAGGAGGACAAGAAGCACGAGGAGAAGGCGCGGTAGGAGAACAAGGATTCGCGCCGGTGGTTCGCGCGCGCGCCGTGTACGCGCGTAGCCGTGCCGGTGGCATCGACGTCTACTACCGAAACGTGCGGTGGCGAGGAGGGATGGTCCGTCACAGCTGGAGTTACGCCGACACGCGCGGCGAATACGCCGGCTTGCGACGACGCCTACCGTCACGGCCACGGCCAAGACGACGGCGAGATCACCGTAATCACCTTCTACCTCTCGCCGAAACTCAACCGAGACGCCGTTGCAGAGTTCCTCGAACTGGCCATGAACGACCATCGACGCCAGCAACGACGACAACCAGAACAACCAGAAACGCAAAGACAACGACGACCCATAGTCCTCGTCGGCGACTTCAACGTCGACGTTCGCAAAGACAACCGGATCGTCAGGCACGTGCGCGACCGTTACGGTCTCGACTGCGTGTATGACCACAACCCCGTCAACAGCAGGCAGCCGAACACCATCCACGGGTCCTGCATAGACCTCGTCTTTGCGTCCTCCTCCTCATCCTTGTGCGTCCAGCCCCTACTCACGGACCCTTTCACCGTCCACTTTAGCGACCACAAGGCGGTCATACTCGTCGTGCGCTAAATCGACACTCGCCACTCACTCACCACTCACCATCTCAACGACCACGCTCCCCAGAGGCCCCGCAGAGAGGGATGGACGTTACCGGAGGCATCTCCCTCGTCGACGCAACCTCTGAAGAGAAGAAAGAGAAGAAGAAGGAAAGAAAGAAGAGAACAACAGAGAAGCAATAATATAATATAATAATAAGAATCGCAGTGACGCCAATAAAATAATAACAACTTTACGTTACCTACTTACGATTCTCTCTTCTGTCTCAACCCAGACCACCACCACCACACCAACAACACCAACACCACGGAACCCCACTATGCTATGCATTTACACGTGTCCCTCGCGCGGGGGCATGCGACGGAGCTTTTTAGGAGCGAAGCTCCTTATAGCGGCACCCGTTCCGTCCCCGTCGTAGTAGTAGTAGTGTGTAACCAGTCTGAGAAAAATGAGAAAAAAAATTCCGAAGTTGTGTCCGTAGCGCGGAATCGAACCAGGGACCCCTCGCTTCCGAGCGCGCGGCGTTAGCCCACTACGCCACGAAGCGCACATAGACACACGCACCACGATGGCAATAAATACCCAACATTAACGAAAGGCCGCGTTTCTAGCGCGTTTCTAACGCGTTTGTGCTAGCGCGTTACGGCCCGTGTAAGAAGCTGGTGTAAGACGCTGTGGCCTCTCCGCCTTACCTTCAACGCGTTTCGAACGCGCTGCCCAAGGCGGTGACAAGTCAAGTTCAAGTCGAGGAGCGTTTATGAATACGGGGGGTATATTCTCTCAGCAGTCATGTGATGGCGTCGGCAAACGCAGTGCACGTTCCGGCATGTGTAAATGGCTGCGTAAGACGCTGTGGCCGCTCCCCCTTACTAGAGAGTACTGCACGTTTCTAACGCGTTTGTGCTAGCGTCCCCTTAAGCGGGAGATCCGATGATTCCCTCCGGAGCTTCGCCCACTCATCATCATTCACCACGTGGATATGCTGTGATTTTTTCTCTGTCTTTACATTCGGCACCAAGGCGCCGGCTGAGAGCGCTGACCAAAGCGCCCCTTGTTGGGGCGTCGGCGGGCGCTACAGGGCCCCCCGCCCAGACGGAATGGCGATGAAACAAGTTTACTAAGTGCAAGAAGGGTCCGTGGGCAGTGCAAGTAGTTCGAGTCCGTTGAAGCGAAGGGGACTAGCCAAGTCATTCCGGTGGACGAGGATGCGAGTGGCGGTGCGGACGCACGGCACACAGCACGCTAGCACGGAGAAGGTGAAGGCAGACGCCTTTGCAGTAGTTCACGCAGGCCACGCGGAACGAACGGGGACCGGGCGCAGTCATTGGTGGACACGACAAGCCGCAAGCTCGATCGTCACGTGCGCGCAGATGCGCGAGCTCTGGTGGATGCGCCGTGCGGACGCGCTTGTCCGGCCTTGCCTGAGCCGCGGTAGACGTCGTAAGCTGCAAGCATTTTCGCGCGACACCACCCGTGTCAAGTGAACAGAGTCCGGCACGCGCCTGCCGGAGCCTGGGCGTTGCCGCGGTCAACGGCGTTGGAGTCGAGTGGCGCTCAAGAGGGCGAGGAAGGCGTTGTCCGGCAACTCTAAATGAGGGCACCGGCGCGGATTTCGGAATATGTTGTCTGGCGAGCTCCAATGTGGGCACGATGCGAAGGACAGGATGGGGTGGTGGGCGCGAGACAGCATCACGGCTTGCGTCGCAGGATGGTTTTGTCAGTATATCTGCCCTATTAGCGTCGCGCGACGATTGTTCCCAGCCTCCAACGTACGACTTGTCAGAGCAGCCGCTAGAAGGGCCCAACGGCACGTTGGCCGAAGGAGAGGACGGGGAGCGCAGGGCAGGGAAGAAGGTCACTGCTGCTGCTTTTGCGTCGCTCTCGCTGGCTGGTAAGTGCCGCGGTGTAGCGACAGCTGACATGGCCGGAGGCAGCGGAGTCGGCACAGGGCAAGGCTCATGCGCTGACTCGGAGGCTCGCTAAGTCGGCAGCGTAGACAAATCGGGTGAAGTGTTGGTCGGGGGCCGAATGGCAAGAGCGATGTCGTTGGCGCCAGACCCGATGGCGTGCTGCACAGGTGCCGGCGTAGGGTCGGCGATGGCATCACTATCGCTTGTCATCGTTGGTGGCGAGCAAGGCGATGACGTGGCCGATATGATGGTCGTGTCGATACCCTCGGTGGCAAAATTGTGTGCGTATGTATACTCGCACGAAAGAGACCCCTGGAGAGAGCCGGAGGCCGGGGACTGTGCGGTAGCGCATCAGGTGGTCGACGTGATGGTATCAGGGCAAGTCGAGGGAGGAAGGATCCTAGACGATGGCTTACGGGCGCTGAAAGAGACGCGTCTGGTGCTGGTCGGGAGGGCGCTGGCACAGAGTCGCGCCCCCTGCAGTCACCCTCTGAAAGAGGGTGGTATGCAGTACCGTAGAAGTTTAGGATGGACTGCCGCAGTTCATCGTACGGGCGAGGGCCAGACAATGGAACACCGAGATGGAGCTGGAGAGCAAGTGGCAGGACATCGAGGATTACCGCGTGCTTCAACTCCTGGATCCATATGTGGTTCAGCTTCAGAGCCACCTCGAACTGGGCGAACCACGTGCTGACTTAGCTGGACGAGAACGGCGGCCGTGGTGGTTCGAACTGTGGCTTCGGCCAGGTGGCCATGGCAGCGTGTCGCTCAGTGGAAGGTGCGTTCTCCCGGGTCACCACTGTAGGAGGACGTGAAGGCGGCTAAAGAGCCACGCCGTCGTTCCTACTCAGAAGGCGAAGGCGGCTAGCCGAGTGGCAGCTAGGATGACCAGCGTGCCAATAATAATATAAACTTTATTGGAATTAAATAAGATTTTAAGGAGGGGTGGTCGGAGGCTCTCAGTGCAGGGCCCCACTGACCTCTGCTGCCTTCCTGACCTGGCTAATTAAGGCCTTTTGTCTTGCCAGGTCGGAGCGGGCGAGCTGTGCCTCCCACTGCTCCATTGTGTTACTGGTATTTGTCTATGAGGGTGCTTAGCGCACTTAGCGCTTAGCTTAGTGTATTAGGGTAGGTATGCCAACTTACCAAGGACAATTGGCTCTATAAGCGTGCAAACTTTCAGAACGACACTGCGCGTGCCGAGCATGCGCCTAGCACGCGCTGCGCTTCTTTATTTTTTTCCCTTTCTTGATAGCCAGCGCCAAAGCAATGGCTGAGAGCGCTGACCAAAGCCCCGCCTTGGGGCGTCGGTGGGCGCTACAAGTCTATGGTTGAATGCTTACAGCATGATGCTGATGTACGCAGAGAGCATGGTTCAAAACTAACCATTCGACCAACTCGGTCGGTGGAATCGAGCCCACGTCACAAGCGTTCCTCAATGACAGCCACGCTATGCTTTGCAGCTTGCGCCTCAAATCGACTAGGTATTTGCCGATGTTCCATCAACGACTTTCATTCGAACGCTTTGGCCAACTGCTCCACACCCGCGATTTTATAGCGATTCATTCTCCGGTGACATTTCTTATCACACTTTTCGCGCTTTGTCAGTGGTCAGAGCGACGTCCCGCCGGCGTTATCGAAGTGATCAGCCGGCCGTGAACGGTGGATGTTAAGAGTGGCATATAATCGAGGGGAAGGCATCGCTACAAAATAGCGCCTCATGAATGCACTGGGTATGTGGCGCTATTCAATGAAGCTCTCACTAATTTGGATCATTGAGGATGTGCCACTGGGAGTGCGGCAATCGAGAAAACAATTCTCAGCGTTCACAGGCATCGGCACGCCACAATTCTTGTCTCGAAGGCCACGCGCGGACATCTCGACGGCGCCACTAGATGGCGCAACGTTTAGAGATAGAAGTGCGAGAGTGGAGCCCGGTTGTCACATGACGCGTTTTTCAGTGTTCGCACGCATCTGCGCGCCATGCATTTCGGAGGCCACACGCAAGCTTCGCAGTATCGCCGAGGATTAGCGAAGCGCTAAAGAGGAGTGCTACTGCAGTACACGCCTCATACGTCACTTGTTTACAAGGTGACAAGACGTTATATTGATTCAATGCTAAACGCATTACCGTCAGCAGTCATCGAGAGATGGGTTGTGCCGAATTGTTATTTGTTTGAGCATGAAAGCGGCCAACATAAGGTTTGGCGGAAATCGGAACCTACTCTGGAACCTTCGATAACTCATGTATATAAGCCGACGCGTTTCGCTGCTGATCAGATTTCGACGATCGCCGACTGTGTTCGCCGCTATCGTTGTGCTTCGAATGTAACTTGCTTTTGTGGGCACAGATTCGCCCAATAAAGAATCAATTGCGTCATTCACAGTTTTACGCCTGTTTTCTTCACCGTCACTACTACGTCACTATATGTAAAGCAAGAAATTCACCGACGATAGCGATACTCCCTAATGCAAAATTTGAGTGCAGCTGTATACCTTTTTTTTCATTTCGCGGTATATTGGCTGGCGCGAACAATCTGTATCCTGCGACACGTTGGAAACGGCCGGAGCTAAGTGTGGCGCGACTGCCAGGAGATCGCAAGAGGCAGCGCGTGGGTGACGCTTTTGCGCGATTCACAGCCGCCACCGCAGATAGATCTCCGCTCATGCAGCACTTTGTATACAGCACTTTGTATATATGGTATCGTTGGACGCGCTCGCCGCATGCCATCGGTGAATAGATTATGGCGCGCTACTCTGGCGCCATCTCGTAGCGCTCATCGCCACAAAGCCGCTCTTGGGTGGCACTACACTTCTCACGATTTCGCCATCCGCTTCCGCTTCTCTTCCGTTTGCCATCTCATGGTTCTGCTGAACCCTCCTCCTCTGCTTTTCTCCTCGCGCTTTCTTCGCTGTCGCCGTCTTTCATCTTACGCTGCACTCCGCGTTCGCATTCATGCTTCGCTGTGCTCGTTCGCTTGGTTACGAGGGGACAACGCCGACGCTCATCGCAGAAACGGCCGCCTAAAAGCTGCACTCTAAAGAACCTCTGCCTGAACGAAAAAAATCAGGGCCGGAAGGGCTTAGCCAGCATGCTCCCGGCCAGCCGAGTTAGTGCACGATGCACTCTAGTCTCGCGGCTCTGGATGATATGTATAATTAACATCTTGTATAATTATTCCTGTCTATACATTGCATTTCATTTTCTCCGATCGTATTCATTTTTTATACTTTTTTGTCCTACGCACTCTCCGTTGCTGTCATTCTAAGGGGGCTGTCACCCCGTCAAGCTACTCATTGCAGTAGCTTTTGTGACTGCTCCTTTCTTTCTTGGAAAGACAAATAAAATCAATCAATCAATCAATCAAGACATGTTCTGTTCCCGCGCCAGCCAAACCTAAGCACGCTGAGCGCCACATCGATGACCACGTATACTCCCTGTCAGAACCCTGTAGTGAGTCACCGCGGCGCAGCAGCGAGCGAATTGAGCTTCGTGCCGGCGATCGCATCAACGCGATCTTAGCCGCGAAAACACGAGGAGGGCCGACTTTCAAGATACAGCCGCGCGGGTGGGCGCTCGTAGCGCAGAACGCGCCCCCGCCCCACCCTCCCGCCGTAGTCTTCCGGCCCGGCGGGCGCGCGCGGCCGCATGCAGCAAAGCGCGGCCCCTCCAACTGCCCACCCTCCCGCCGTAGCCGGCCGCTACGGCGGGAGCGCGCGGCTGCAGTAAAGCGCGCTTCTCCACCTGCTCAAGCGTCGCCCCTGAGCGTTGACTAGAAGACTTCGCGCTTCCTTCCCGATTCCCGCCCTCGCGCGCGCGAGCCGCGATTGCCGGCTCACCGTCGTATGCTTTCACTGGCACATACAGCGTACGGCGCGCGGCGACGATTTTATCGCCCATGGACTTTATACTGAACCTCATGGTGATGAAGACGGCGATGACGACAGCGACGACGACGGCGACGGCAGAAATGTGCGTGGAGTGTCCATATAATTGCTATCGCAATAATATCACAAGGACGAGGGAAGAAAAAAAACGAAAGACCCTGATCCTTCCGCTTTTCAAAATCTTTTACCATGGTATATATTGTCACGAGCCTCTAGAAGTGGACTTGAAGGTTTAATAACCCGTAGAGCAGCTGGCTCTCGGAAGACGCGACCGTCGGGGCTGGCTCGAGCAGAGAAGGGGGCGCGCGGTCTTCTTTCTTCTCTTGGGCTCGACCCACTCTTGCCCTCGACCCACTACCTACAGGTGGCAATATCCCCCCTTCCGAACAAAAGCATCGCCTCGATGCTAAAAAAATAGGCGTAGAAGACAACGACGAAGAAGGCAGGCAAAGCGAAAGTACACAAAAAAAAGTAGCCGTCACGCCGGCACAGTCAATGAACGAAGAAGCAATCTCCCAAAGATAAATGAAAAGTAGAAACAAAGAAGGGAATGAGAGAACAAAAAAATGAAAACAAAAAAAGTTACGGACGCGCAATGTACGGCTTCATGCGCACAACATGAACTATGTCTGAGCTCGGTTGTCTTTGTGTCCTACTCCGTGTCTGCGATGATGTGTCCGGAACAACTTCGTAGTTTACGTCACTGACGCGGCGGAGCACTTTATACGGACCGAAATACCGGCTCAGCAGTTTTTCACAGAGACCACGACGGCGAACGGGGGTCCACACCCAAACTTGGTCCCCGGGGTTGTAGGACACGTCCCTGTGGCGGATGTTGTAGCGTCGTGCGTCTGCCTGCTGCTGCTGGCCGATATGCAGCCGCGCGAGCTGCCGGGCTTCCTCAGCACGCTCTGCAAATTCCTCGGCGTCAGGTGTCAATAGGTCAGCGTCTTGACACGGCAGCATAGCGTCCAGCATCGTCTGGACTTCGCGACCGTAGAGAAGGCGAAAGGGCGTGAAGCGCGTCGTCTCTTGCACGGCGGTGTTATACGCGAAGGTCACGTAAGGCAAGATCCGATCCCATGTTTTGTGTTGAACGTCTATGTACATTGCGAGCATATCTGTGACCGTCTTATTCAGTCGCTCGGTAAGTCCGTTGGTCTGCGGATGGTACGCGGTCGTCTTGCGATGCCTGGTGTTGCTCAATTCAAAAACCTCGTCCATAAGCTGCGCTGTGAATGCTGTCCCTCTGTCAGTTATTACAGTGGAGGGAGCACCGTGACGCAAGACGATGTGGCGCATGAAGAAGTGCGCTACCTCTGAGGCCGTGGCTCGTGGGATCGCCTGCGTCTCAGCATAGCGTGTTAAATAATCAGTCGCGACGATCACCCATTTGTTGCCGTCGGCAGAAAGGGGAAACGGTCCGAGAATGTCCATGCCGACTTGGTCGAAAGGCGTGTGAGGTGCTTCAATTGGCTGAAGTAAGCCAGCCGGTTTAACGGATGGTGTCTTGCGGCGCTGGCATTCACGACAGCCTTTAACGTACTGTTTGACGCTTGCCGAAAGCCCGGGCCAATAGTACATTTCACTTACTCTAGCGAGTGTTCGTGAAAAGCCTAAATGACCAGATGTCGGTTCGTCATGGCAAGCGAAGAGGACGTCGTCGCGCATGTCCCTTGGAACCACCAGGAGGTAAGCACGGCTGGTCGAACGAGCATTCTTCTTATACAGCACGTTATCTCGCAGACAGAAGGACGTCAGCGAGCGGGACAGATGGCGTGGTATGGTTGTGTCGCGACCCTCTAAATGATCGATGATCGGTCGAATCTCACCGTCGTCACGCTGCCGTCTGCTCAAGTCCGACGAACTAATGGCGCCCAGGAAGCCGTCATCATCCTCTGTTTCCTGACTGGCAGGATCAATGGGTGCGCGGGACAGCGTGTCAGCGTCTTCATGCTTACGGCCAGACTTATAAACGATGGTGATGTCAAATTCCTGTAGCCGCAAGCTCCACCGTGCCAGCCGTCCTGAAGGGTCGCGCATTCTTGCCAACCAACAGAGGGCATGGTGGTCTGTCACTACTTTGAAGGGACGACCATAGAGATAGGGGCGAAACTTGATGATCGCCCACACGACCGCGAGGCACTCCTTCTCCGTAGTCGAATAATTCGCCTCGGCACGGGACAGGGAGCGGCTGGCATACGCTATAACTCTTTCCACTCCATCTTGAAGCTGGACGAGCACTGCGCCAAGGCCAACGCTACTGGCGTCGGTATGCACCTCAGTATCAGCATCATCGTCAAAATGTGCAAGAACGGGTGCTGACTGAAGGCGCTGTCGTAATTCAGCAAAAGCCGCCTGTTGCTCATTATGCCACACAAATGGCGTATCGTCTCTTGTAAGGCGTGTCAGGGGTTCCGCTATCTTCGAAAAGCCTTTAATAAACCGGCGATAGTAGGCGCACAAACCCAGGAAGCGCCGGATGGCCTTCTTATCGGCAGGAGCTGGAAACGCGGCCACAGCGGCAAGCTTGTCTGGATCGGGTCGGACCCCTTTGGCGCTTACTACATGACCGAGGAACTTGAGCTCTTCGTAACCAAAGTGGCACTTTTCGGGCTTAAGTGTGAGGTCTGCCGATCGGATGGCTTCTAGCACACTCCGTAGGCGGTGAAGATGCTGCTCGAACGTTTCAGAGAAGATGACCACATCATCCAGGTACACAGGACAGGCCTGCCACTTCAGTCCAGTAAGGACAGTGTCCATCATTCGCTGGAAGGTAGCCGGGGCTGAACACAAGCCAAAAGGAAGCACTCGAAATTCATAGAGCCCATCTGGAGTCACAAAGGCTGTTTTCTCGCGGTCGCGTTCGTCTACCTCGATTTGCCAGTACCCGCTTTTTAAATCGAGAGAAGAAAAGTACTGGGCGCGCCGTAGTCGATCTAACGAGTCGTCGATACGCGGCAGCGGGTACACGTCCTTTTTAGTCACGTTGTTGAGCTTGCGGTAGTCGACACAGAAGCGTAGCGTTCCGTCTTTCTTTTTGACAAGAACGACCGGAGATGACCACGGGCTGTTGGAAGGTTCGATGACGCCATCGTCAAGCATCTCTTGGACTTGCGTACGTATGGCTTGGCGTTCTCTTGCCGACACGCGGTAAGGCTGCTGGTGTATCGGGCGCGCGTCGTCGTACGTGATGATCCTGTGTTTAGTGATGGAAGTCTGGCGTACCTTGGAAGAATGTGCGAAGCAGGTCCTGAATTCAAGCAAGAGCTTGCGCAGTGCTGTCTGGCTATCGGTGGACAGTTCAGAATTGATGTCAAGATGGCCCAGAGACGTGTCTGCTGTCTGCACTACTTCTGACGTGAAACAGTTGTTAACGTCTGCTATTGCGTCTGCAAACGCTAACGAAGTGCCGCGGAACAGGTGTCGGTGCTCGTAACTAAAGTTGGTAACAAGCAATTGCGAATGACCAGCACGAATCTGTATAACACTGCGAGCCACACAAACACCTTGTTTCAGTAGGTGTTCCAAGTTACTTTCGGCCACCGCTTCGCCATCGCGTAAGCCACAGCATGTGACGTCGACGAGGACACTGGCACGTGGAGGAAGCGTTACACTGTCAGCAGACACACGAAGTACGTCGTCGCGCCGTCGGCCGTCTTGCACGTCGATTGCTCGTTCGGCAGAGAAAGTGATACGACGCTCTTGCAGATTGATAATCGCGCCGTACTCCTGCAGGAAGTCAACCCCAAGGATAACGTCGCGGGAGCATTCGCGTAAGACAAGGCAGCTCGCTACGAATGTAGATCCTTGAATCTCAACTCTAGTCGTGCAGGCGCCCAGCGGAGTAACGACGTGGCCGCCAGCCGTCCGAATCTGCGAGTTATGCCAGGGCGTGATCACTTTCTTCAGCTGCGTTGCTATTTTGCCGCTTAGTATCGTGTAGTCTGCGCCGGTGTCCACTAAAGCACTAACGGCATAACCGTCAACAGTAACTGGTATATCGAGCGAAAGCCGGTCGTCTCGTTCAGTTGCAGGTGGTGTCGGGTCGGTATCTTTCCGTAACTGCGTCCGTCGGAGGTCTTCAGCGCTTCGACCGTCAGCGACCTCGCCCCCAAAGATCGCTTCAGTTAGTTTTCCCGGCGGGGACTGGTCGACCGCTCGGGAGAATACCGCTGGGGCGGAGGTGAAAATCGTCTCGGAGACGGCGAACGCGACTGCCGCCGGGCAGGCGGTGGCAAGCGCTGCTGGGACAGGTATTCCTGAATGTCCCGGGGTCGTTGGCCGTATCGGGGCGGCGGCGAGTATGCGGAAAAGCCGCGAATCCCAAGGCGCCGGTATGGGCACTGGCGGTACAAGTGGTCAGCTTCACCGCAGTGGAAGCACAGAGGCCGCGAATCGGGTGTGCGCCATACGTCCGACTTCCGAGGGGGCGGGCGTCTATCGTCGACGTAGTGAACCGCTTGCTCCGTGCGATGGGCAAATGGAGCGGCATGAACAACGGGCGGCGGCGTGTACCCAGCGTCGTAGTACGGTATCGGCTGCACCGAATGAACTGACACCGTAGGAGGAGCACGAACGAATAGCGGCGGAGAGGAAGCAGGGCGCTTCAGGGCTTCCGCGTAGGTCGCACGAGGGTATTCAGGAGGTACTGCCGCAGCGTTAGCAGGAGGCAAGGTATCACGAAGCGCCTGGTGCAGTTCGTCCTTGATAATGCTCGCTATGGAGCTTACCGTAGGTTGCGGTGTTACAGCGGCCTTTTGCAACTCTTCACGCACTACAGAGCGGATGAGTTCTCGCAGTGAGTCGCCGTTGCTTCCTATGGCCGTGAAAACGTCAGCAGCAGACATGCTGTTCGCTTGCCGCTCATACAAGTTCGAGCGATGCAGAAGCATCTTTTCCATGGTTACGGCCTCGGACAAGAACTCCGCGACCGTCTTCGGAGGGCTCCGTATGAGGCCAGCGAAGAGTTGCTCCTTGACCCCGCGCATCAGATGACGTAACTTCTTCTCCTCTGTCATTCTTGGATCCGCACGTCGGAAGAGGCGCGTCATGTCTTCGACGTACGTGGTCACAGTTTCGTTTGGCAACTGGACACGGGCCTGAATCGCTCGTTCCGCTCGTTCGTGGCGATCAGAACTGGTGTAGGTCTCCAGGAGCTGACGACAAAACTCGCGCCACGACGGCAGTTGCCCGTCGCGGTTCTGAAACCACGTACGCGCGCCATCCTCCAGGTAGAAGTAGACGTGTCTGAGTTTTTCCGTGTCGTTCCATTCGTTCACGGAGGCCACGCGCTCGTATTCGACCATCCAGTCTTCGACGTCTTCGAACACTGTGCCATGAAACGTCTTTGGGATCCGTGGGCTCTCAAGTGTGTAACGGTTCGACATCGTGCTTCCCGTACCGGTTGGGGCGGTTTGAAGGGTGGCGCTGGTCATACCGGTCGATGTGGTGGGAACCGTAGCGTCGACGACTTCTGGGGACAGTCCCCTGATCCTGCGGCTGGCCCGATGCACGGGAGTGTCGACAGGCACTGGATTCGTAGCGCGGATCCTTGGAGGGGTCTGCAACATCCGTGAGGACGCTTACCCAGCACCTCCACCAGTTTGTCACGAGCCTCTAGAAGTGGACTTGAAGGTTTAATAACCCGTAGAGCAGCTGGCTCTCGGAAGACGCGACCGTCGGGGCTGGCTCGAGCAGAGAAGGGGGCGCGCGGTCTTCTTTCTTCTCTTGGGCTCGACCCACTCTTGCCCTCGACCCACTACCTACAGGTGGCAATATATACCAAAATTCCCGTATTTATGCGATTGTGAAGTTAACTTTCATGTAGTTTTGTGAATACTACGTTTTCCTTTTTATTTTCTTGGTACTTTGCATTTTTTGTGGTCGCCGAATCTGTATTTGCTGGTTGGTTACCTTTATTTAAGGCTTATTGCAAATTTCATTTTAAACCAAGTGATGCCACAACTGCGTATCATGCTCTGACATAGCAATACCATTTCCTACATTCCCTAGTTTGTGTACTATAAGGTGTGCTTAATAATCATAGCAGACCGGACATGCCACTAAACACGCGCACATATGCACTCAAGAGCACAAACGCGCATCACGGCTAACAACTCCAAGCGCCACGCGCAATTAAGTGTTATTCTGAGCATGACCAGCCATGACATAGATTTATAGAGACAATTTTCGTGTTATACAACAAAGTGCGGGAAGCGACAGAGGCTACACACACACACACACACACACACACACGCGCGAACAAGCAGGCGTATGTGCATGCGCACATACAGACACACCAAAAAAAGATGAAAACAAAATTTCACGAACATATGAAAAAACATCCGTCTCTTTAAAACACCCTCAGTGCTTCTGCTGCCGAGCTATCTCTGTATCTTCCCCGCAGGGGCGTCTGCGCAAGCAGGCGTTTGGTGTGTTGCGACACCACGTACCCGAGCACACGAGGGTTGGACCCTCCCGCGTGTAACCGTGCGCGGCTTAGCCGTGTCCGGGGAAAAGAGGATCCTGGGGGTTGAGCCAATGCCGAGTGCTTGGACCTTTATGGCCCCTCGGCGGAGGCAACACACCCCTTTGGCCTCGGCTTCACGTAGACGGCACCCCCGGACTGACCCACCCGGGGGAAATCGGTGGTCGTCTTTTCCTGTCCCTCTCCTCAATTTATTGCTTTCCTATCAACTTTGCTTATCTGTCCTGTCATCTCCTTTCTTCCTAATTTTTTCTATCTCTTCTAGGCGGCTTGGGTTAACCTGGTGCTCTATATCCAACCTTGAGTATGGCGCATTGGGTTATAGCAGCGATGCACGGCTGGCGTATGCAAGTCATTGCTTTGTCAAACTTGTAGCGTCCCCTTGTTGGGCTCCGTGGTGGGTGGCTGCCATTGCTGCCGAAGCAACTTCATCAAGCATGCATAGAGCATCTTTCCCTTTGCTTCCTGATCGTACCGCTGCAAAGCGCGTACGCACCGAATGTTTCCTGAACTTTTTCGCCCAACACAAAGAATCTTTCCCACGCTACCACGTAATCCACAGCGATAAACCTGAAAAACCAGTAAGAGTTATTTCACCTTTCCTTGTCTCGAAATCCCTAACAGACACCATTGGACCAGGCTATAAAGCTGCCAAGATGGCAAGCGGCGGCATCCTCCTGAGGTTCGTGACAAGCTGCAGCACGAAAAGCTTGCAAAACTCACAGCGTTTGCTGACATCCCAGTAACAGTGTCCCCACATCGCTCTCTGAACACAGTTCGAGGCGTGATCTCAGATCCGGACTTGATAGAACTAACCGAAGCAGAACTACTGGAGGGTTGGCAAGACCAAAATGTTATTGAAGTAAAAAGAATAAAATCCGACGAGACAACAACGAAATACCAACAAAACATCTGATAATTACAATTTTCTTCTAGTGTTCTCCCAGAGACCCTCGAAACAGGTTATACTAAAACCCGCGTCAGGCCCTACATTCCCAATCCTCGACGTTGTTTCAAATGCCAGAAGTACGGCCACGGCTCGCAAAGCTGCCGAGGTCAACTCACCTGCGCAAAATGTGGTGACAAAGGTCACCCCTCCGATAACTGTTCTGGTACTCCCCACTGTGTGAACTGCGAAGGCGATCACCCGGCATATTCCCGATCTTGTGAAACGTGGAAAAAAGAGAAAGAAATAATTACCTTGAAAATCAAAGAAAATATATCATTCAAGGAAGCCAGAAAAAGGTGCTCAGTTTTCCACAGTACCGCTTACGCCGAGGCGGCGCGTCAGGGGGCAGCGCTGCATCGGCTTCCGCCCTTCCCCGGCCCGTGCGCAGCGAGCCTGCGGCTGTGGCACCTGCCCCAATGGTGGCAGTAGGTAAAACTACTCCACCCACCCAGCAAAAGAGCTCGGCGACTCCTGGGCCGTCGGGACACAAGGCCTCTACTCACCAGTCGAGGCCTGAAACACGAATAAGCCGCCTGCAAGGGCGGGCATCCAGCGCCTCCCGAGAGGCAATGGATACAACACCGGCACCACATGTGCCGAAAGAGCAGCGCGGTTCTCTCGACCCGCGCCAAAAAAGAAAAACAAAAGATCATGGGTCAGGCAAGGACACATGAATCCAAATTTCCATGTCTCCCTAACTCACAGAACACATCCTTTCCAACACCACAATGGCACACAAGATAATGCACGGAATATCAGAGGACTAATACGTAATCTAGACGACATAACTGAACTGTTATCTCGATATCAGCCAAAGGTGTTCTGTGTCCAGGAGACACATCTAAATCCCAAACAAGCTAATTTCTTCGGCAGTACGCCATATTTCGCAAGGACCGAGACGAAGCTGTTGCCTCGTCTGGCGGGGTGTGGCAATTATTGTCGACAGGTCCGTCGCTTGCCAACAGTTGGCCCTACAGACGCCTCTCGAGGCCGTGTCCGTGCGAGCAATATTGTTTAACAAGCTCATAACATTTGCTCCATTTATTATACCGCCCAATTACCAACTCAGAAAACCGGAATTTTTACAGTCTCATCGACCCAGCTCCAGAACCATTCGTGATCACCGGCGATTTTAACGCTCATCACACAATTTGGGGAGACTCCCGGTGCGACACCAGAGGCCGCCTAATAGAAAACTTTCTTGTATCCTCTAGCCGTGTCTCTTCACAAAAAGAGCCACGTACTACAATATACAGCATAATTCATATTCCTCAATAGATTTATCAATGGGCTCTGCGGCCCTCTTTCCGTACTTGGAATGGAGTGTAATAAAAATCCCTTTGGAAGTGACCACTTCCCTGTGACGCTAAAGCTTGATACAGCAACCGCAACACGAATGCCCTCCAAATTGTCCTCGGTGGAAGCTATCATCGGCCGCCTGGGACCATTTTAAGAAGCAGTTATTTATCCCACGCTTTTATTCAGTCGATTTAGCATAGACGACGCGGTTTGCGTATTTCACCGCTTTTATAATAGACGCAGCAGACAAATGCATTCCACAGCCAAATGGCACTCATGCAAAGACGACGTCCGTTGGTGGAACGATGACTGCAGAGAGGCGCGTAAGAAACAAAATAAAGCATGGGGCATTCTCCGTCGATATCCTAATGAGGGAGAACTTATTGCTTTCACACACATTAAATCTCAGGGAAGGAGGACTCGAAGGCAAGCAAGAGGGCAAGCTGGAGAGGTTTCTCTCTGGTATTAATTTGTTCACTCAGGAAGGGAAAGTCTGGGATGGGCTGAGAAGGTTGAAAGGGCAACAAATCCATCCGTTGCCCTTGGTAAATAAACAAGGAAACAGTCTCAAGGACCAGGCCGACGCTCTTGGTGAGCACTTTGAGTGGGTATCTAGCTCCACGCACTACTCTTTGTCTTTTCTGAAATTCAAAGAAACGGAGGAACGGAAGTCATTTAACCGTAAATGTAGCCCAAACGAACCATTTAACCGGCCTTTCTGCGTTGCCGAGCTGCAAGCCTCCCTAAACTCATGTCAGAACTCTGCTCCGGGTCTCGACAGAGTTATGTATGAGATGATTAAACAACTTCAGCGAGACACACAAATCACACTGCTGGCACTCTTTAATACTCTCTGGACAGCTGGACACCTTCCATCTTCATGGAAAGAAGCTATTGTAATCCCTGTGTTAAAACAGGGTAAGGATCCGGCTCAGTAACAAGCTATCGCCCGATAGCGCTAACAAGTTGTCTCTGCAAGTTGTTTGAAAAAATGATCAATCGTCGCCTTCTACATTACCTCGAATCAAACAAAATGCTTGATCCGTACCAATGCAGATTCAGAGAAGGCCGGTCAACAACCGACCACCTCGTGCGTGTCGAGGCTAATATTCGCGATGCCTTTGTCCATAAACAGTTCTTTTTATCGATATTTCTCGACATGGAAAAGGCTTATGACACCACGTGGCGCTATGGAATCCTCCGAGACCTGTCACAAATGGGTATCAGGGGGAACATGCTGAATGTTATTGAGAGCTACCTCTCGAAACGCACTTTCCGCGTAAAAATAGGCAACGTACTCTCGCGTCCATTCACACAGGAAACTGGGGTACCCCAGGGAGGCGTCCTGAGCTGTACGCTTTTATGTGAAGATGAACACGCTTCGTTATTCGCTACCTCCAGCCATTTTCTATTCTGTTTATGTAGACGACGTACAGATAGGTTTTAAATCCTGTAGCCTTGCAGTCTGCGAGAGGCAAATACAGCTTGGGCTTAAGAAAGTATCCAAATGGGCAGACGAAAATGGGTTCAAGGTCAATCCACATAAAAGTTCTGTGTCCTTTTTCAAGAAAAGAGGTCTGCTCCTGATCCCACTATCGAACTGCAAGGACAGCACATTCCTGTGAACAAAGAACTAGATTCCTGGGCATCATACTCGACTCAAAACTAAGTTTCATTCCCCACATAAAATACATGAAGGCCAAGTGCCTGAATACAATGAAACATACTGAAATTCTCTCGCACACAAGTTGGGGTAGTGACAGAAGATGCTTAATGAATCTCTACAAAAGTCTTGTACGATCGCGTTTAGACTACGGGTGTCGTGTATCAATCTGCTGCACCGAGCACCCTAAAAATTCTGGATCCTGTACATCATTTAGGCATACGCCTGGCCACAGGAGCTTTCAGAACTAGCCCGGTACCAAGTCTATATGTAGAATCCAATGAGTGGTCACTCGAGCTGCAAAGATCGTTGTCCAGTATCATGTATTTTCTGAAGGCACACTCTGACCGTGAACTCCTTGTAACAAAACCGTAAACGATAACTTGTGCCACACTTTTCCAGAATCGTCCAACAGTGAGAGAAACCTTTTCATTGCGCGTGAGGAACCTCAGCGAAGCAATGGCTGTTCCACTTCTTGAAAACCTCTAATGGCTCCAGCCATGCCAGTAGCACCGTGGCTGTGGCAGCTCATAAAATGCGACACATCGTTCATAGAGGTTACGAAACACGCACCAGAGGCACATATTAAAATGCATTTTCTGGAACTCCGGTCCAAGTATTCGTGCACAGAATTTTACACCGATGCTTCTAAATCTCATGCTGGCGTTTCTTATGCTGCAGTCGGCCCATCCTTCTCGGTATCCGGCTGTTTGCACCGGAAACAAGTATCTTTACGGCAGAAGCCTACGCACTTTTGTCGGCAGTTAGACACATCAAGGAAATAAAGCTACAAAGAGGAATAATTTTTACAGATTCATTAAGCGTTGTGAAAAGCCTCAACTCTCTACAAAGGAACAAAAATCCTGTTTTACAGAACTCTATTCATGCTCTGCGCTTTGTACGCATCTCATCAACATATCACAATAGGCTGGGTACCTGGCCACAGAGGCATCGAAGGTAATATGCTTGCCGACAGTATGGCTACATCAGTAAACAAAAAACTAAGCAATTTTTCCATAACTGTTCCTGTCATGGATTTAAAGCCCTTCATTCGCAAGAAATTGAGGGGTCATTGGCAACGTACTTGGGACACTGAGGAAATTAATAAACTCCATGTATAAAGCCAAGCGGGGGAAACTGGCCTCCAGTAACGAAAGTACGACAAACTGAGGTTATTTTCTGCCGTCTTAGGATAGGCCACACCTATGGCACTCATTCCTATCTACTGACCGGTGATAATCCTCCTACATGTAATAAATGTGGCGAGATGCTTACGGTCCTTCACGTCTTGTTGGAGTGTCGGGAAACAGAAGTCCAAAGAAAAAGGTACTTTGCCATGGCATATAGACAACACATTCCACTCCACCCGGCAATGTTTCTCGGCGCTGAACCACTCTTTGACAATAAGTTAGTTTTAATGTTTTTACGAGAGATTGGAACACTGCATGTTATCAGCCCAAGGTATACGTAGCACATCCTCTCACTAGAGGCTGCTGCTGCGATTGCATTTTCTAAAGCACGTGCTCCCAGCCCTTGCGTTCAAGGGCCCACTGGTGAGGTACGAGTGCTATTGCTACTCATACGTTTGATTAATCATCCCTTTGAAACAGAACTTTTATGCTCATAGTATACATCATAGTAGATACATCACTAGTCATTGTCATATTTAACACCTGAATATTTTACGCACTTTACAGCGACTAATTTTTAGGCCTCTCTACAGCCAAATCACATCTGCCATTCGCCATCCAGATTTAGAAATCTGACATTAGTCACGTTTTGTACCTTTGAGAAATAATTCGTTTTTTTTGCCTGGCGCTCTTTGGCCATAACTGGCCCTTGCGCCAATAAAATTCACAAATCATCATCATATCTCGTATCTTCTCACAGTCCCGACTTTCTCTAAGTAAAGAAAGCAATTCTAACGTCACACTAATTGAGACAATAGGAAGTAGTTCCCTTTGTTTTAACAACGTAGCTGTTTAAGGTCGAGGTTGATCCTACGGAGCGATGGCGTTGGCAGTTTTGAAAGAAGTGGAGAGAGAGTGAAAAGAGGAGAGGAGGTGTATAGAGAGAAATAAAGAGAGACAGCTAGGCAGAGAGCGAGAGAAATAAACAAATAAATAAAACAAAATAAACTGTCTTGGCGGCGGGCATTCGCATCCGGGTACCCACGGTCCGAAGGAGAGCGTCATAACCACTAGGCTATACACCCTTGCCTGCCAAACATGCATTTATGGAAACTATATGATTGCGGGTACCAGCGATTGTAAAACAACTTGCTATGGGCGAGAGAAACAGAAAATGAGAGCGAGAGAGAACAAGAAAGAAAGACACATCTACATAGAGAAAGAGAGAGGCGATATTTAAACCCGCGCACTCACGGTCCGAAGGCGAGCGTCATACCCATGCACCACGCTTGCAGAGCTCCGCGTTTCATCAGATTTCACAAGCGTGGATCTGGCTTAATTTTGTTTTTTGCTTTTGGCTTTTGTGCTGAAATCGAAAACGCATATGTGATTTCAGGGGAGAATTAAACAAAGCAGGCCCGACCTTTCAGCCTTTCATAGCGTCGTTAATTTTGTGAAATTAAGACACCGCTTTTCCAAAAATTTGCACTTGTCTTCCACGCTTGTAACTTCAGCCCTACTTTATCCCCTCTGCTTGAAGTTTCAGCATGATGCTACCGACACATAAGTATAAAGGGCCTGAGATTGATACAACTCGACAACTATTATATGCACAATTTTTACGCAGTGCAGAATCCACGCATATTACGGTAATCGCCCTTCCTCTTCTATTTAATTATTAGAGGTGTAATACTACAAGCCAGACTAATAATAAACCGTATTTAATTGCAATTCTCGCTTACTACACTACTCACTGTGATACCGTTCAGTGGTGTCATGGAAAAAAAATTCAAAATCATACTAGATAGAAGCAACGTGATTTTAATTTGTTATCGTACTGCAACCATCGACCATGCGAAAGCAAATGTGCTGCTGGTCAAATTCTTTACTGAGAAAACAAACAAGATATAACGGCCTTTATCCTCCAAGCTCTCCCGAAGAGCAAACTGGAAGGCATACCAATTTTCCGAACGCAGCTGAAGTTTATTTGTGACTGTACTAAACTACTCCAGCCTGCTACACAAGAGCAGCTGAGTGCAAGACGCGATCAATAAGGGGAGAGTAGCAAGAGTGCTCGTTGAAACCACTGCAGTTTCTACAAGAGTTCTTTCAAGAGCCCTTGAGCCGCGCTTGATCTAGCCCCTGAAATAGATATACAAGAATAGGAAGATGAAGCATACTAGGCATTCCGGTAGCTTTCTCCACGTCGCCTGTCTTTTGTTAGTTCTGTTGGCGGTAGTGTGAATACGAGAGTGTGTTTTCATGGTGATCAGGATTGATGCACTGATTTGTAGGGCTGCCAGAATATCATCTGTATCAGTCTCTTCATGTCACAGCAGCACGAAGGTAGCTTTCAACCATATCTATTTTACTCCAGCCTTCTGAACCTAACTCCACATGCCCGCTAATTTCACCACGCGATTGAAGCATCTACCGCTCTCAACAGCTTTTCTTTTACGTTGACAGTGAGCATGTTGCTCTAAAAGCAACCGGTAACCTAGTCGACGCAGTACACGACCTGTTTTACTACGCTTTTCAATTAGCCTGTGGGACGGTAACTATTAGTATAGGTATGCAGGCGGAATAAGTGAGCAAGTGAGGTATACAATTTTGAGACGCTGACCATCTTTCCACAGTCGCAAGTTAAGAAACCAAACGATTGGCATAAATCACACAGGCTTTTGCTTAGATATGTTGCAGTTCGTAGATAGTTTGCTTAATGGTTACCAATCGTAAAAAATGAAATTACCCCCGTTAAATAAAATCTGTCAGAAGCTTCCACTGGGGTGGAGATGGAAGACCAGCGAAGCTGTACTATGGTGGGAATTATGATTTCCAATTATGAGTAAGATGTGATGGTGTAATTGGTTATTTGAATTACTAAAGAATGAGGAAAATATATGATCTGGTGGTTTTTATTATTAAGTGACTACCGGCCCTCAGTAACCGCGGAACAATTTTTGCCAAGGTGATACCCTCGCTTACACAACATGCACGTCAGAAATTTGCATCCGTTGGCAGCAACTGGGAGCACAAGGCACAAATATTTGACATCTCGGTGCAGTCAGCGGCAAACAAAGAGTTTGTAAGAAAAAATAGAAAAAGGTCAATACGATGAGCTCACCTGCCGATTAGAAGAATAAGAAGTGGTTAGCAGCAGGCCACGGTTTGCCGCTGACTGCAAAAGGGTGTGGCTGAAGCAGGATTTAAGTACACCACAGTCGACGCCAGGAGGACGAAGGCTTCAGCATCGGTGACTTCGACGGTAAGGGGGGTGGCGGCACACAGCTTGAGGCGTCCCACGACAGCAGCCTCGGAATACGCGTCGACGCTGTATTCCCGAGACAAAAAGTTGGCTCCGTAATGTGGACGATCACCCACGCACTGATACAAAGGGACGGGGTATCCTGCCGGTTAGAAGAATAAGAGTGGTTAGCAGCAGGTCACGGTTTGCCGTTGACTGCCTCTTCCATCTTGACCTCTTCCAGAGACAAGATGGTAGGGCAGTTGCTCTGCGCCTCGCCAACGCTTTCGTGAGCAGTCGACGCCTCTATTCGACACCCTACCTGCGTTTGCGCAAGTGTGATGAGAACAATCCTAGAATGCATGCTTCGCAAAATCTACAAACGCGCCTAGACCTCCCGGTCTCGACGTGTAACCAGCGTCTTGCAGGACTTGGGCATGACCATACATATGGGGAGCTCAACGAGGCCCATCTCAACAACCAGTACCTGCGACTTACTAATTCACACGCTGGACAAACCTCTTACACCGCCTCCCTATCTCTTACACCTATCAGACAGAAGAGCGAAAACACAATCCCTGAGGACTGGCGTGGTGCTTTGATCATCCAGCCTCTGCCCTAAAACATGGCTAGCGGGACTTACGAAGGCAGGCGAACTGCCCGGGTTACCGCCTTGCAGGGACGATATGGGTCCCGCCCTGGAGTCTTCTACACGGACGCGTCCGGCCCTCACCACGGCGGGTGGTACACGGCAGCCGTAGTCCATCAAAACGTACCCGTTCAAGGGCTCACCTTTCGAGCGCCGCACATTACTCACGTCGAGGAAGTCCCATAGCCCTCGCCGCTGCAGGCCCCGCACTCGGATTATCATCACCCGTCGCGGAGTGCGTGTCAAAAATGTACTATAGGTCGCATCAATATTCGCGCCGCTCGTATCCTCAAGCGCTGTGAATATTTAACCGCCCAAATCGACGTGTCGTCATCTGGACTCCGGCCCACGCAGGGCTAGGTGGTAACGAGGCTGCCTATGCCTCAGCCCGAGCGCCTAATTCCCGGGACCCGCCTCGCCCTCCATCGCCTGACGTTCCAGAACCTAATCCGGTAACTTCCTTTCGAGACATCACGGATATGTACAAAACAAATAGGCTCCGATTTCCGCCATCAGCACCGGGCCTGACTAAGACGGAGGAGCGCTGGCTCTTACGTTTATACACCAACACAATATTGTGCCCGGCGATACTTAAGCATTTCAATCCGGTCTTCTCCGGGGAATGCCCGCACTGTGATCCTCCGTTCGCGGATCCTTTCCACATGGTGTGGGCATGTACCTCAAACCCGGTGGTCCCGCCAATCCCCTCCCCTTCCCCCCCTACCCGAGAGAGCTGAGAGGCTTCCCTGCTCGGCTGCTCGACCTTGGAAGGCCAGAGAGCCCTCGTGGCCAGGGCACGCGCCGCTGCGGAAGCCACAGGGGTCCCAGACTAGGGACTCCTCCTACAGTTTGTAAAGGGTCGACCCTTAAGGTCGTCCCTATCTCTCACTTGTAAATACAGCAAATAAATGTTATTCACCACCACCACCACCACCTTCACCTGAAGCTCCTTGATGGCTTATAGCCTCATTGTTGCATCATCATACGGCCCCTTAAAAGCGGGGTTTTCTATACATCAAGAGGTAGACGCAGCACAAAGCGCGCGCTCGTAACACGCCCACAGTCTTCAGTGCACGCTCGGCAAACGAACGTCTCTCGCGTAGAGGCTCCACATGCTTTACAGGTCTGGCTAGGCGCCCGCAGCAGGCGCGCGCGATCACGCCAAACCCCCATTCCATCACTGCCGTCCCCTCATCTTGGAGGAAGGAAAGGGTGTGATCTCGTGTTCGCTCGCCTCGCGCCCGCCCTTTCCCGCCAGTTCAGGCCCGGCAGTCAGATGGGGAGACAGCGTATGGTTTGTTCTGCCGAAGAGATCTGCCATTTGGTTCGTTCTGCCGCTCAAAAAAGCCGGCAGATCCCACGCCCTGCAGTAATCGATGCTGTGCGAAGCAGTGTTAACGAAACCCCAACGAGAGCACCAAGACGTAGACGGATGTTACATCACACGCATGTCATGAGTCCTCAGGAGTCCCTTTAGCTACGCCTAAGACACGTCATGCTATAGTCATGCTTATGACTATGACTCTGGCCATCAACCTTTAGTCTTTTCTTTCACTGAGTACCACATCCGAACCAATTTCAGTGTTTTTGAGTGTTATTCTGTTCGTTGAGTCATTGTCATTTTTGCTGAGTCATGATCATGATTACGACTTCTATTATCATCCTTTAGTGTTTCCCACGTCCGAACCCATTCTAGTAGTTTTGGAGTGTTAATCTTTTTTTGCTGAGTCATTGTGATTTTTCCTGAGTTATGCCCTTGTCCTTTACTTCTAACCAGCATCCTTCAGTGTTTCCTTCACTCAAACGCCACGTCTGAACCCATTTCAATGGTTTTTGAGTTTTAATCGTTTTTCGCAGAGGCATTGTCATTTTTGCTGAGTAATCCGCATGACTATGACTTCTACCATCGTTTTGCGTTTCCTTTACTTAGTCCCCACGTCTGAACCCATTCATGTGGTTTTTTGGTGTCATTCTTTTTTCGCTCAGTCATTGTCGTATTTGCTAAGTCATGCTCATGACTATGCCTTCTGCCATTATCATTTAGTGTTTCCTTCACTTAGGACGCACCTCCAAACCCATTTCGCGGTTTTGAGTGTTAATCTTTTTTCGATGGGTCAATGTCGCTTTATGTGGCTGTTTGATGACCTATATGACACGCATATCATGAGATTCATGTCATGACCTACCATTTATATTCGTCATACACTCTTGTCATACTATGCCAGTTTTGGTACATACCAAGTTAACGAAACGACCATGACAGCACCAAGACGTAGGCGGCTAGACAGACAGACAGACAGACAGACAGACAGACAGACAGACAGACAGACAGACAGACAGACAGACAGACAGACAGACAGACAGACAGACAGACAGACAGAATTTTTGAATTGCATTTGCCTTTATTTCCATAATGTACAATTTATGGGGGATTTAAGGAAAAAGTTGCGCACAGCAACTTGACGGGCCTTAAAATGCAGATCGCTAAAGTAATAGCACTGTTTAAAAAGGGTAATAAAACTGAAATATCTCTGAGGGCCGCAGCGGCAGGCACAGGCACTAATTTAGGACTGACACCAAAAATACATTTGAATACAATGCAATGTTGGCTTAAACTTATGCCATAAAAATCAATTTAAAAAACACTACAAACAGAGAAAAGCAGTTTTATACATGAGCAAACAAAAACGGTGAAAAAAAATTGATCATGATCAAATATACTGAAAAACTCATACAAATGCGAAACAGGACAAGAAATGACATCAATGTTATTGCGCATGAGTGTGTTTAACAAGCGTGGTAAGCGATGATGTAACATTTGAAAAGCATCATTAGTGCGAGGACGTGGTACATGTCAGTGTTCAGGTGACCGTGTGCTGTATTCTGTTCTATTTTAATTAACTCTGTTAAAGACGTAATGTATGACTGATTTTGTTTCACGTCTTTTCTATAGGCTAAGGACAGTCTAAAGTCTAACAGAGAGTGCAGCGTGAGTAATTTAAGTTGTTTGAAGAGAGGTGCAGTATGAGATTTGCTGGAGCATTGAAAATAGTACGAATTACCTTTTCTTGCAGCAGGAACAATCGGTTTATGTTGGTAGCAGACGTTGTACTCCACACCAGACAGTAGTAGTGTATGTGACTCAGAAAAAGAGCATTATATAGAGAAGTTTGACTTTGCGTGGTAGCGGTTTTAAACTGAACAGTATTCCAGCTACTTGGGCAAGTTTACCTGCAAGGAAGTCTATGTGATCATTCCATGACATATGGCTATCAAAAAACACACCAAGCGCTTTTGCAGACCGGACAAGCTCAATTCTTGAAGATCCTATAAAAATGTCTGACTCTAAGTTCAAGCATTTATTCTTGGCTTGAAATAAAATGCCTTGGGTTTTGTCAGTATTAATTTTTAAGCCATTATCCTGTGACCATCTATGTATTTTAGCAAGGACAGAATTTGCAGTTGAAGTTAAGCTTCCAATATTGTTCGACGAAAAAAGCACAGTATTATCGTCTGCGTAGGTGATATATTTTGGCTCACTATCCACGAGAACAAGGTCGTTAACATAGACGTTGAAAAAAGGGGGCCTAGTATGCTCCCTTGTGGAACTCCAACTTTTACTTGTTTGATTTGGGAGCAGATGCCATCAATTTCAACAAGTTGACTCCGCTGCTTTAAATAAGATTTGACTGTATCTAGAGCAATACCGCGAATACCGTACTACTCTAGCTCTTTAATAAAAGTTCATGATCAACAGATTCAAACGCTTTACTGAAGTCGATGAGTATACCGAGCGTGAGTTACTTTAATTCAATGTTTCTCAATATCAATTCCTTTTGCTCTAGTAAGGCAAGCTGGGTTGACCTTCCACTTCGGAAAGCATACTGACAGTCTGTTAGCAGGCTGTGTCTTTCTAAGAAATCTGAGATACGCCGAAATATTATTTCTCAAGTCCCTTTGAAAATGTTGGAAGTATAGAGATAGGTCTGTAATTAGATATTTCAGTTTATTACCCTTTTTAAACAGTGCTATTACTTTAGTGATCTGCATTTTTGCAGATCGCTAAAGTAATAGTCTGTCTGTCTGTCTGTCTGTCTGTCTGTCTGCACAGACAGACAGAAACACAGACAGACAGAAACACAGACAGACAGAAACACAGACAGACAGACAGACAGAAACACAGACAGACAGAAACACAGACAGACAGACAGACAGACAGACAGACAGACAGACAGACAGACAGACAGACAGACAGACAGAAACACAGAAACACAGAAACACAGACAGACAGACAGACAGACAGACAGACAGACAGACAGACAGACAGACAGACACAGACAGACAGACAGACAGACAGACAGACAGACAGACAGACAGACAGACAGACAGACAGACAGACAGACAGACAGACAGACAGACAGACACAGACAGACAGACAGACAGATACTGTCAAAGTGGCAATAGTTCGCCAAGAAATGTTTCGCATTTAAAACATAACCAACCCGTCCCCTGTGGTTGGACGAGCTTCGCGTGCACCACTGTTCCCTATAGGAGAGGGGTCTAATTTTTTTTTCAGCTCTGGGCCACCCGGCAAGCCGAAGATGCCCCCCAAGTCCAAGGACTTCGATCCGACACCTGAGGCCACTAAAAGCGAAGTGCCGGCTCATTCAATAAAGTTTATTTCTTCTCAAAAAGTATAACTTTTGAGTCATGCAGACGTTATCTATGTGTTGGTTCCGTGTCAAATTCCATGTTATTGTTGCCCTTAGATACTTCAACTGGTGCGCATTCTACAACAAAGGTCCTCCGATGCTGTACAAAACGCAATAGTTTTCTTTTTGCTGATGTTTGTTTATGTAGATTTGGAATTCATTATTTCCATTTTCCAATTCCTACACCAATCACCTGAATTTTGCAAACATTTCTTAATTTAAACTAACTGGTTATCTAGTTTAGTAATTGTGGTGTAAATTAAAATCATCTGCGAAAACCTTAACCCGAACACTCTCTTCCGCCATGCTTCTGATGTCATTGATATAAAAGACAAGCAATAGTGGTCCAATACTGAGCCTTGGGGCACTCCTGAAAGTACGGCTAATGGATCTGATACATAAGCACCCATTTTAACTACCTCCGTACGGTTTGTTAAAGGGGTTTAGACACCAAATTTTGAGAGTATAAAAGGCCTGCTGTAGGCTTCCTCTGTATGAAAGGACACTCAACATGAAGTGTTGGACACAGCAAACGTTTAAAATATATTTTAATTCGCTTCCAAAGAGTGCCTAAATGCTCGTTCTCACGATCGAGACCCATCGCTAGCGCGATTAACATCAACGTCACTGTGTTGGAAGCGTAACACGTTTTAGTGACGTCATACCACATTAGAGTGACGTACAATGAGCGGTGACCCACAGCACGGGGCAAGCCTCAAGTCTAGAGTGCAGTATAAGCTGCATCGTACGCAGACGCTGTCGGAATCGGAGCTGCCGCAGCTAGCTATGGCAACTGTCGGCGTGGGTTTGTTTGCCTGCGCTGGTACAAAACGTGTGTGCGAGAGCAGACGATGCAGCAGTGCGTGCGTCACAGCCTCGTGGGCCGACGTGACCAAGCTTCCTAGCCAGTGACGTCACTGTCCAACTCGGCGCCGAGAAACCGAAACCGAAATGGTGCACATAAATAATGCGATATTAAATTATTTACCGAGAATATATGAACCTTCCAGTGTGTATCATGCTTTCTGGAGCCATAAAAAACGTTTGAAACAAACAACGCGCAAGCCAGAAATTTGATGTCTCAACCCCTTTAAGTATGATTCAACCCATTGTATTTCAGATTCAAATATTGCTGCATTACGTAATTTTAACACGAAAGTGTTTTATGCCGGGGTCCACCAAGACTTCACTGACGTATTTCCGTCACGGAAATACGTCATAGAACATAATACAAAGAAAGAAACCAGAAGAAAAAGTTCCACAAACATGCAAAAATTGGAAATCGAACCCACGACCTCTCGGTCCGCGACGATAAATCGCCGAGCGTTTAACCCATTGCGCCACAAACGCATTTGCAGAGAGCTACACAGACGCGCCTTATATATCTAACACTCCTCCGTGTACCCGCGCTCTTGCTCGGGGCGGTGCCGCCGCCTACGAGCAGAAAAGAGAAGTACTGCATTAGGACACTAACGCGCACCGACAGTGAACGCTTCGGTGGTCTCAGCACTACGACGCCTCGATGCCAGCATTCGAAGGGACGCTGGCATCAAGAAGCACTACCAACGCCGTAACACGCTAGCACAAACGCGTTAGAAACGCGCTAGGTGGCGTTCACCGTACTCAGCACAGCGGAGCGTGGCCTCCGCAATTAGCTCTGAAAATGTTTCTGAAGTTGATCGCGGAGGCTGCAATTACGACGCGCTGTACGCGCTGATTTGACTCGGTGACGATTCAGTTACGTGCTTTGTCTTGCGCGTTGTATTAGTGTGTCAGTTACGTGCTTCGTCTTTCGCGTTGTGCTAGCGTGTGCAGCGTAGTGCAGCTTCCATATGCACGACGGTTGCTCATGGTCATCGACGTTGGTAGTCGTGATGGAGGAGACGTGCCACCAGGCGTCAGCGTGGGTGCATCAACGCCTAAGGGCGCTTTAGCCACAAAACACCAATAGACATTATATATCAATGTGCAATAAACATTACACTACTTCTGTGAAGACACGTTTCACTTTCGTGTTCTATACCGATTCCTATATAAGAGGGATCAACCACATTTTTTAAGATTAATTGGACATGAAGTACTTTAGAAAAGCTTTCCCAAAGGCTAGGCAAACCACATCAAATTGGTATCTTATATCCAGTGCACCTGAAAAGTCATGAATTGTTTCTATTACCTGCGTAACGTTTGATAACCCGGTCTTGAAGCCATGTTGGTAAGGGTAAATTGTTCTGATCTAGAAATTGAGTATGTTTTGCTATTATATGTTCGAAGACTTTGCTCGTGCGTCTTCTATGTACAGGGCTACCAAGGCACTGCTGCGCTTTTTGAATTGCATGAGCCTGCATGACCGCCTGTGACGAAACTCAGCGATGAACGCTTGACTGTAATTGTGCAAGTTGTGAACTGTGAACTTCTCTCCTCCTTCTCCTCTTTCAATCCCTTCTCCCCCTTCCCCAGTTCAGGGTAGCCTACCGGGCTCAGCCTGGTTAACGTCCCTGCCTTTCCCGTATGACTTTTCTCTCTCTCTCTCTCTTTGCAAGTAACTGAAGTAACGACCACTGGCAACGTGCTCCTTTTACGCAATATCTTAATTTTCCTTTTCATATGAATTATACTTCGGGTTTTCCCAGGACTTGTCTGCTTTGTTTTTTAAGCGAAGCTTTATAGGCTCACAAGTGTCGGCGGTGGTGGTGGTGGCGGTCTCACGCTGAAAAGTGGGCCGATCCTGGCGATTGTGCAGAAAGGGTCCAAGGTCAATAGGACATACCAGAGACAAAAAGAGAGAAAGAGAGAGAGAGGAAGGAAGAAAGAAAGAAAGGAAGAGAGAAAAAGAAAGGAAGGAAGAGAGAGAGCGAGAAAAGAAGAGAGAAAGTGAGAAAGAAAGAGCGAGAGAAAGACAGATACATAGAGAGAGAGAGAGAGAAAGTAAGAAAAATCATCACGAAGGTCAGATACACACACGGCAAACTTCGCTTACCCCATTTTCGCGACTTCTTTTATAACAGAATAACTTATAACAGATTTGAATTATTTGACTGTTTTTAGACCACAGGTACTCTCTAAAGTGTCAGATTGTCCAGAGAATCAAGAATCAAATAGCATCAGCCGTAGCACAGTCAATTTTTACTGGCACTGAGCTCTTCACTTGCCTAGTTGCTCGGATCGGCACATCGAGACCGATCATCTTGTGATCCAGTGGCGCACCGACGGGGGGGGGGGGGGGGGGGGGGGAGGGATTCGGGTTTTGAAACCTCCCCCCTGAGGCCGACTTAACCCCCCCTTTTGTTTCAACCCTTGTCTTTCCTTACGCATTTGAGTACTGCAACTAAGATTGAAGACGCGCAATCGTCTGCACACTCGCAAAAAGCGCATTTTTTTACAATTTCCCGTGAAGAAATCGAAATTAGTGCTGTTTAGATGGTATTGGCAAACTGTCACCCCCCTGGCAGACATCCTGGGTGCGCTACTGCTGTGATCCCATATACCACCGTCTACCGTCATGTTGAAATAATTTATTTCATTTCATACGAACACCAAGTCTAGTACTGACCTTGACGTTGCTGTAATTATGGTATTGTACGCAAACATAATTTCTAGTATTTTTTCAGCGCTTGCTGATTCCACACCACCATACGAAACATTTTTCTATTTAAATGTAGCAGGTTAAGATCTCCAGGCATTACCAACCTAGTGTTCCCATATACATGAGCATATAAAAACTTCTTCAGGTTTTCAAAAACTCAGGGGAGCTCGAGGGTGGCTGATATACAACTCCGATAAGGAAGATAGTACGTTCACGAGTTATTTTACACCAGAGAGTTGCTGGTACATCGCAATCAATCAACAAAGCATTAAGAGAACTTTTATGTATTATACACACACCCCACCTGCCCTTGGGTCTCTGTCCTTTCTAAATATGTTGTAACTGTGAGGAACAGTGCAATCTCCTGTAAATTTTCATGCAACCATGTTTTGATAATAGTGGTTGTTGTGAGGTTTACACGACAGCAATAAATACTCAACGTGCGTACGTCTTGTGTGCGTGTGATGAGCAGCTTGTTGTTTCAAAGCAGGTCTATGAGGCAGAGGACCGAATCAAATGACGAAGCCGTTTGGTTGCACAGCACACAAAAACATTTAATGCAAGCAAGTATGGAAAGCAACCTTGTTATATACAACCCCACAACGAAATATTCACAACATGCTACAACTATAACTTAAACCAGCATGATGACAGACTGAGAGTCAGAGCTATCTGTTCGGAGATGGTATAACAAAAATACAACCAGAGACAGGGCTATGGGGTTCTGGCTACCGCGTGAGAGAGTTCGACGTGGATGGGTGGCGGTAAGGTGAAGAGAGAGGCGGTGTTCGTCTCACCAACGTTTCGTCGTCGCTGAGCGACGGGCAGGAAACCCGAGCGCAGCAGCTCTGGCTTGTAGAACGAACGCTCGCTGCGTGGCGGCACGGGCAGTCGGAGGCGGCGTCGTGGCCAGGCAGCTCGGTGCAAAGTCAGGCCCGTGACCCGACTGTTTGCGTTCTGCTTGCAGGCTCACGAGTTCGCCGGCCTCGGGCAGCCATTCGTGGTCGGGTGGAGTGGCGACGTCCGGGAACTGGCTGGCAGGAGGCCCCGGTCGGGTGAAGTCGTGGAGACTCGGGTCCGGAAGCCGACGGCCTGTCTTCAGCTCCCGGTCCGGTGGTCGTCCTTCGCCCGGCGTCGCTTCCTGGAACGCCTCTCTTCGGCCACTGCCTCGTTTTTCTTCCCTCTGGTCCGTGTGTTCCTTTCGGATTGGTTATCTTTGGGCTCCGCGGGCATCAGTCATTGGCCCGCGTGAGTGCCGTGGTTCTTTCCAATTGGATGCTTCGTTTTTTTTTCTTTGTGCCGTGGCGCCTCGTGCTTGACGTTCTTTTCCATCGTCGTCGTCTTGCGCTCATCATGCTCACAATTCACTGAAATTTGTCTTCGCTTACTACCACACACCACAATAGGCCGCTTTTTGGAAAAGCTTTTTAACAGAAAACTTCCGATTAGTGCGCGTCAAGTCCAGCACTATACCAGTTCGACAGTTGACTGGTCGCACCAACCAGAGCAGTCACACAAGCCAGTTCAATGAAGCACTCTAAAGTTCACTTTGGGTTGATAACGTTGCACGGAAAAGTTCCAAGCGAAATTCATTGGGGATGCAAAGCACAACACTCATGCGTGCAGATAGCACAGGTTCAAACAAAAGTACCACGCATTTGAAAACATGTTTAACCCAAGGTCAGGAGTCCTAAAATGCAACCGGGGACCTATCGGCATCCTCAGGTCACCCTCACCCACATGAGGCGAACAGCACTTTCCGCCAAGCGATTATTTTTAGCACACTGAAAAGGTACTAGAGAATAAAACGTAATAGAAGCCTAGTGCGCGCGCGTGCGTTAAGCGAGGCCGGATAGGGGGAGGGGGGGTATGTACGACGAAGTAAGCTCAAGTGGATTGTTGACACAGCTTTGCCATGAACGACTCAACAGTAGTGCAGTTTACTATATCAGCAGAAAGAGCATTCCATTCAGTAACGGTGCGTGGAAAAACGAATTTTTAAAAGCTCGTGTCTTGCAAGAATACTCCCTCAGGTTCTTTGGGTGCTCGGATCGCGTGGATCGACGATTAAAGGATTCTATGTACCTGTCCTTGTTTATGCGCAGCTTGTCATGATAAAGTAAAAACATGTATTTTAATCGATCATGCTGTCTGCTTGTCTGCAAATGTATCCAGGTTAGCGTTATTTAAAAGTTTGGTGGGAGATGTAAAGGAACTGTAGCGATTATGAACAAATCTAATTGCTTTCCTTTTAATCATTTCAAGCTTTTAATGTTTTCTTGGCTATGCAGATCCCAAACCACGGAAGAGTACTCGAGGATTGGACGGATGTTAGTTTTGTACGCAATTAGTTTTAATTTTGGGGTGGATTTGCGCATGGACCTTCTCAGAAATCCTAATTTCTGCATAGCTTTCCTTTCGATGTAAGCAAAATGCTCGTTCCACCTAAAATCAGCGCTAACTATAACGCCCAAACACTTGTAAGTATCAACTAAAGATAGTTTTTGGCCATTGATAGAATAATCGTATTTTGAGGGAAACCGTTTACGCATTACGCTCATAGCCACCGTCTTCTTTTCGTTGACCTTCATTTCCCAGACTTCACACTAAGAAGATATTTTGATTAAAGCTGTGTTTAAGAGGGCCTGGTCGCGTGGACTGCATATTTCCTGATAAAGGATGCAGTCATCTGCAAATAACTTAATAGTAACCGGAATATCAAGGGTGATGTCATTTATAAATATTAAAAAGAACAGTGGCCCAAGCACTGAACCTTGAGGGATTCTTGACTCCACCAGTCGTGAATCGGAGCCCACGTTCTCGATAGTGAGAGTTTGATTTCGATACGAGAGGTAGGCCTCGATCCATAAAATTAAGGTATCATTTTTCAGTATAGGTTTGAGTTTTGACAGAAATTTGGGATGAGACACGTGATCAAACTCTTTTTCAAAGTCTAGGAATATCATGTCAATTTGACCTTGTTTATCTAGAATAGCTGCAATATCGTGAACAGTTTCCAGTAGTTGTTTGATAGTTCAAAGTCCTTTACGAAAGCCGTGTTGTCGGTCATTGATTAGATTATGTTCTTCGAGAAAAAGTGACAGGTGTTTGAATATGATGTGTTCTAAAGCTTTTGCGCTTGAGCACAGCAGGGAAATCAGTCTGTAGGAAGAAATGAGGGTAGTATTTGATGTTTCAGGTACAGGAATAATTTTTGCAAATTTCTAATCGCTGGGAAGCTCGTGCTGAAAAAAATGTCTCTGAAAAATAATGCAGAAGAACTTAGAGTACCATTCAGCATACCTCACAAGAAATGCGTTAAGTATTCCATCTATACCAGGCGACTTTTTGGATCGATATAAGGTAACAGCGAAAAGATTCTTTCCTCAGATTCGAGATATCACTTATTGGTGGAATATCATTAGCTGTTGGGGGGCATGGCCTTCTACCATCATCATCGGTAAACACTGAACAAAAGAAGGCATTAAATGATTTCGCAATGGTTTCTTTGTTCGTAACAATAGCACCATTTATACACATATTAAGGAAGTACTTCTTTCTATGAGAAAAGTGCCGCCAGAATTTCGCTGGGGACGAAAGTAAGAAGTTCTCTAAAGTAACGTTATAATAATAATATTTTGCTTTTTTTATACTGTCTTGCAACGCTTTGCGCACGACGCTGAGTTTATGCATGCACGACGGGGATGAGTTCTGATGATGTTGTTTTCTTAATTTTTTCGCTTTTCTTCTCAAGCGAACCATTGACATAGTAATCCACGGGCGAACATTTCTTATTATCTTTAATTTTGTTGGTACAAAGTCCTGAACGCATCGCAATACAAGGTTCTTGAAAAAACACCAAATGGCGTCAACAGTACAAGTGCTAGACTCAGAAAGCGTGGTAAATCGAGAAAAAT